>NC_136958.1:627500-637500 GCF_032717465.1 Coenobita brevimanus | reverse complement strand
TTTCCCTCTCTCTCTCTTTCTCTCTACTGTGATCTGTTTCCCCTCTCCTTTCCTTTCCTCCGTCTCCATTCTTACTTCCCCACTTCTTCCTACTCATTCTCTTTCTCCCACTGTTTCTCATCATATTCAGGTTCATCTTCATCTGTTTTCTTCCTCCTTTTTCTCAATCTCTTACCCACCCTCCTCCTTTCCAACTTTCCCGTAATCATTATTTACACTTCCTCCTCATCTCCTATCCTGTTCCTCCCCCCCTTCCCTTCTTCCATCCCTCCTCTCCTCTCCTCTCCTCTTCCTCCCCCCTCCACCTCTTCTCTCCTCTCCACTTCCTCCTCCCTCTTCCTTCTCTCCTCTCCTCTTCTTCCCCTTCTTCCTTATCTCCTCATTCCCTCTCTCCCCTTCTTCCTTACCTCCTCCTCCTCTCCTCTTCCTCCCCCTCTCCTCCTCCTCCTCCTCCGTCACCTCTTTAACCGCTATTTAACGCTCTTCCACACTTCTCCACTTTCACACTCCACAGCTCCCTCCTTCCACTCCACTGCATCCCGCGTCCTCATCCCCAGCCTTTACTGATTCTCCTTTTTCTTTTTCGTTTTTTTCATCGCCGTTGTTGTTGTTGTTGTTGTTGCTGTTGTTTTTGTTGATGTTATTATTTTGATTTCCCTGTAGATGTCCTTATTTATGTACGGTTGGTATTGATGATATTTTGATTTTTGTGTTTGTCGTTTTTGCTGTGTTGATTTTCCTGTTGTTGTTATTGGGTGGTGATGTTTTCTTTATCTTCTTCTTTTTCTTCTTGTCCTCCTCCTCCTCCTCCTCTTCCTCCTCACTTTTATCGTTCCTCCCCTTCTCCTCTCATTTCAGTCTCCCCTCGTACCTACCCTTCCTTCTCTGCTACCCTACACCAATTCCTCCTCCCCATTTTCCTTCTATCCTTTCACCAACCCCCCTCTCTTCTCCTTCCTTCCACCCTTCCTCTTCTCTACCCACTCCCTTCTACTTATTTCCCTTCCCCGACCCGCTGCTCCGACCTCCTCTCCCCTCTCCTCCTTCCATCCCTCCCTCTTCTCTACCTTAGCCCTTTTGATCTCTCTCCCTTCCCTCAACCTCCTCCCCTCCTCTCATCCCCCCATCTTCCCAACCTACCCCCACTACCTTCCTTCCCTTCCATCAACCCCCCCTTTCTCTCCTCCTCCCTTACCCATCATCTATCTACCTCACTCATCCCACCCTGCCATCAGCCTCCCTTCTTTTCTCTCTCTTCACCCTCTCCTCTTACCTCTCTCTTCTCTTCTCATTCCTTCCTTTTCACCTTCATCCTTCCACCTTCCCCTTCACTTCTCTCCTACCCCCTCGAATATTTACCTAACCCCCATTCCTTCCTCTGTCTCCCTCTTGGCAACTTCCTTCCATCCTTCCTAACCCCCTTCATCTTTCCCCTACTGCTCCACCACACTGCATCTTTTCCTTCTCCCTAACTTCGTATCCCCTCTCTCTCTCTCTCTCTCCTTGCCTTACAGTCTTTCTCATAAACTCTAAGCCGACATCAACGTTCTTCCTCTCGTCTCCTCCACAACCTCCCTCCTCCAATTACATATTTTTCTCTCTTCCCCCTCCCCCTACTCTTTCCCCTGTCTTCCCCTCCCCCCGTCGCTCTCTCTCTCTCTCTCTCTCTCTCTCTCTCTATCTCTCTCTCTCTCGCGGGGTGGGCTGGGACTGCATTTATTACAGCACCATCTGTTTTCCTCTCCGCCCCGAATTTCACCTCTTCAACCCGATGACGCATTTTCATATATATACATATTCCCGAAATCTGCGTATGGAGAGGGACGCCTTCATGTGGTGGCACCGATAGAAGTGGGCGGTGGAGATGCCCGGCTTAGCAAGCGTAACTCACCTCCCTCCCTATCTCCTACACAACGAAGGATAGTGTGCTGTAGGGGAGGGCAACTTCAGCCTGCAGTCCACTGGGTTCAGATGAGCCTGGGGTTACGATTACTACCACTTGCTGCCTCTACAGAATTGCATTAATATCTAGGGCAACTAATCGTACCAGGAACCTTAGATTATTGCAAACTTCATTAATTTGGTCACTGATAAACTTCCTAATATGAATTCCCTGGAGCCATCAAGAATCAAATCAAAACAATTTACCCTTCCTTACCCAACCCTTGCACACACACACACACACACACACACACACACACACTACTGTCTTTACCTTTCTCCCTGCCTTGTACTTCCTTCTTCTTCCATTACTCCTTAATCCCTCTCTTCCCTCTTCCTCACCCCCTCTCTCTCTCACCTTCACACCTCCCCCTCCATCTCCAAACTCCCCTCTACCCCCTCCATTCGTCTACCCCTACGTTCCCTCCCTTCTACAATGTCCTACCATCATCTCTCCCTCTTCCTTCAACTCTCTCTCTCTCTCTCTCTCTCTCTCTTACCATCTTGGGAAAGGTTCAACTGGGATTCCATTTTAACACCAGCCGTCTCTTTTCCCTCCATCTCCGCACCCCTTCCCCCTCTCTCCTTTCCTCTCCCCCTCCCCCTCTACCCTCTCCTCTCCTCCTCCCTCTGGCTTTCCCTCTCCCTCTCCCCAACCCAAACCTCAACCCCACCCCTTCCACTTCCCCTCCTCCCCCTTCCCAATACCATCCACCACCAGAGTGCTTCGTGATACACTCCATTTTCTCCTTCTACCTCCTCCTCGTCTCTCTCTCCTACTCCTTCTCTTCCTCCTCCTCCTCCTCTTCTTCTTTCTCAACTCGACTCTTCTTCCTCGTACTGGTCCTCTTACTTCCCTCTTCTCTCTTCTTCCCATCGTCTCTCATTCCTCTTCCACTCTTCGTCATTATCATCTCGACTCCTCTCTTTCTTCCTCCTCATCTTTCTCTTTCCTTTTCTTCGTCCACCTTCTCCTTATCTCTTCTTTTCCAATCTTCCCCTCCTGTGTCTTTCTCTCTCCTCCTCTTTACCTTCTCCTCCAATTTTCCCTCCTACCTCCCTACCTCAAAATTTTCCTCATTCCACCTTCCCCTCCCACCTCCACCCAATTCCACCTCCGTTTTCCCCACCCTCTTCCATTTTTCCCTCAGTCAATTTTTCACCCAACATCCCCTTCTCCAATTTTCCCTCCCTTCTGTAATATCTTTCTCTCCTATTTTCCCTCCCTCCTCCAATATCCTTCTCTCCAATTTTCCCTCCCTCCTCCAATTTCCATCTCTCCAATTTTCCCTCCCTCCTCCAATTTCCTTCTCTCCAGTTTTCCCTTCCTCCACCAATATCCTTCTCTCCAATTTTCCCTCCCTACTCCAATTTCCTTCTCTCCAATTTTCCCTCCCTCCTCCAATTTCCATCTCTCCAATTTTCCCTCCCTCCTCCAATTTTGCCTCCAGTTTTCTTTCCCTTCTCCCTCTCCTACCTGCCATCCCTCCATCATTCCCTCCCTCCCTCACTCAGTCACCCTTCCTTTCTTCCTTCTTTCCATCTTGCTTCTTTCCTCTAACATGTTACACTCCTTCCATCAATCTTACCTCCATACTCTTTCCTCTTCTCCTTTTACCTCTTACCTCTTACCTCCCTACTCTTACCTCTTCTGCCTTTACTCTTCCTTCTTCCCCCTCTAGTCTGACACCTCCTTTCCCCTTCTCCTACTTCCTCTTTCCCCTTTTCTCTCCTATCACCTCTTCCACAGGCTTACTTTCAATCCCCTCCCATCTCTCTCTCTCTCTCTCTCTCTCTCTCTCTCTCTCTCTCTCTCTCTCTCTCTCTCTCAACCCCAATGCATATTCCCTTCCTCTTACCTCTCCTCCCCCAACACTCCCCTCCCCTCCATTCCATCTCTCCCTCACTCCACTCTAATGCATAATCCATCCTTCTACCTCTCCTCCCTTTCAACTTCCCTCACCCCTCCATCCCTCTTCTCTCCCCTTCCACACCCCCCACTCCACCTTTCCATACCCCCTCCACTTTCCCCCCATCTCTCCCCTCGCCTCTCCTCCCCCTAAGGCATCCTAATAACACTAATGTCGCCTCCCCAGCCCGGCACTGCAGACTTGAAGCGTTTTTCCAGCCGTAAATTTAGCCACAAGTCGAGGATTATTATTGTTACTTGTGGGGCCAGGAAATTACGGACTTTTAACATCTTTCATTTATTTATTTTGTGGGGCAGGGATTTGGCTAGATTTTATTATTTTGGTATCTTTTTTGCTGGTTTATTATTACTATTATTATTATTATTATCTGATACCGATAATCATATTTCCGTGTCTGAGGTAAAAATGGGCCGAGAGAGAGAGAGAGAGAGAGAGAATTATGATTCCAATACGGCTGTCCGGATACACTACAAAATACTGATCCCTACCTCTGTTTATTTATCTATCCCATTATTATACTTTACTTCTTTGAACGAACACTGCCTCGCCGTGGCCACAAAGCCTATGCATCTCTGTAATCGGTGAAGCTATACAAGGCAGGCGCACCCACACTAGGCAGGTTCTCTGTAAGGTATCAGACGAAAGTGTTCCCATCTCAGCAATTACCTGAGCCGGCTCCTCACGGTATATCGATTCAAACTTCTTTTCTAGACAACAAACACCTGTGACAAACTCCTCCTAATCATGGCCTTTAGTAATTAACCTTGGTGGATGTTTGACTTTCTCCAGGGCAAGGGTTTCTAAGCATCTCTGGGGAAGGAAAACTAACCGCGTCTGGAAATTATGGGATGTACAAAGTTCAGACTCTTGCTGGTGAAGCTAATCTGGCTGTTCCTTTTAGAGAACTGAGTGATGTGAATTGGGATATCATAAGTGTCTCACACACACACACACACACACACACACACACACACACACACACACACACACACACAACATGACAGTAAAGACCTCCCGAACTATCGTCCAATTAGTCTTCTCTTTACCGTATACAAACTTTCACAATAATCTTCATACATCGAATCAGTCCTAAACAAAACGCAAGCCAGCGAAGAAAAGGAGTCAGATTATGTAGAGGTTTACACGACAGCAGACCGCATCCATATTATTAATCAAGTCTCTGAGAAAACTTCAGAACATAAGAGCCTTTGTGTATGATATTTACTGATTATGAAAAAGCACGCGATAAGTCGAAACAGCTGCAGCGATGAATGCAATTCAAGGATCGCATGTAGACGAAGTACTAACAGACAAATGTAAAGATAGTACGGTCATCATACAACTCCCTAAAGACAACCACAAAATACGAATATACACAGGTAGGCTATTAGACAAGGATATACAATTTCGCCACTTATTAATACCGTGTTTAGAGGACGTTCTTAGAAATACAGACTGACCTGAAGCGCAAATTAACATTAACGGTAAGCGACTGATTAAACTTCGATTTGCAGACGATAAAGTTCTTTTCAATAAATAGGGGAATATACTACGAGACATCACAGCCGGTCGCAACAGGGAGAGCCTGAAAGCAGACCTGAAAATGTATATGAAGAAGACGATGAGTATGATTAATCCACATGTTCCGCCTCTGCCAGTAAAAGTAGATGATGAACTAGAATGTAGGGCAGACAGTTCTGGCAGACCCAACCAGTGACATTGAAATCAAGCTAAGATCAGGAATGGTATGGAGGGCTTTTGATGAACTAGGTAGTTACAAGATGGATAATCAATTGTCGCTATGCCAAAAGAGACGGTAATGTAATCAGTGTACCCTCCCTGTTTTAGTTTACGAATCAGAAACATCGACTCAAACAAAATCCTTAAAATGTAAGTTTCAAAGGTTTAGGAGACAAATGGAAAGGGTTGTGTTAGGCTTCACATGGAATGATGAAGAAAGAGCTTCATGAATAAGAGAACAATCGTAGGGAATAAAATACTACAGTAAAAAAATAATAATAATAATAATAATCATAAATAAATAAATGAATGTGCATAACTTACGTTCTTCTTTGGACAGATAAAACGAACGACCAGGGTAGGTGAGTGCGAGCCCCGAGATGATGTGTGGGGAAAAAGACAAACAAGGGATAAGATGGCGAGGTGAGATACCACGATGAAGCGAGACTCAGTGGAACAGGTTAATTGCCGACAGGTCAGAATGGAAAAAGATGGGAGATGCCTTTGCTTTGCGGTGGATCTGTTGCTTAATCCTGGTCCGCCTGGCCAAGCAGACCCGTCGACCGCAGGTAAGCAACTGCCCCTTGTAGTGGACTGACATAGGTTGTTGTTGTTGTTGTTGTTGTTGAAGTCAAGCTATCTTTCCATCATTCTTCATCTTCTCTCTTCCCCTGATCTATCCTCGTCATCATGTCTAACTGCCTTATCTTCTCTCTCTCTCTCTCTCTCTCGAATATACCCTCCTCTACGCCCTTTTCATCTCATTACTTCATTTCCTTTCTTTCTCATCATCCCTCTTCTACTAATCTGTCCTCAATTATCTCCTCTTTCGCCTCATCTTCCACTCTTTCATTCTTTCGCCACCTTCCCTCTTCTCCTAATCTATTTTCATCCACCTCCTCATTTCACCTCATTATCTTTTTTCTTCCTCCTCCTTCTCCCTTCCTTCGCCCTTTCCTCATCTATCACTTCACAATATTTTCCCCCTTTCCTTCCTTTATTCGTCTTTCCTCACCCAACTCACCTTTCCATCATCTTAAATTTCCTTTATTTCCTCATGTACACTACCTTAACCTTATTTACGCACAATGTAGTCTACGATTAAATTCTCCTACTGACACCTCTCCCTCCCTCTCGCCCCTCTCTCTCAAATTATCTGTCTATCTGTCTATCACATCTTGCGAGGCTCACAACAATTATATTCATTCTCTCTTATTATCTATCTGTCTATCTATCTATCTACCTCATCTTCCTGCATGGCTCACAGCGAAATTATTACCTCTCTCTCTCTCTCTCTCTCTCTCTCTCTCTCTCTCTCTCTCTCTCTCTCTCTCTCTCCTTGCTCACAACTAAAATATCACCTTAGCACAAAGCCTCAATCAACCACTTTTAACCCAACCCTTCCAGCACCTGAGAAAAGTTAATTATTTATTTTGGTTTCCGTCATGCGATTATGTTTTAACGAGAGGTCATTATGCTGGAGAGAGAGAGAGACACACACACACACACACACACACACACACACACAAAGAGAATATCCGTGCCCCTCTGTTAATCCCGATAATCCTAATGACGATAAATACACGACACATAAGCCAACATAACTTTACATTCCCAGAGAGGAGCGTCCTTTCAAAAATATTATGCTGTTTTTTCTTCGCTCGAATTTTCGTCCTTTTGCAGCTTATTTCCTGCAGCTCAGAGGCTGAAGAGAAAATACTACGGCTCTACATCCTTTCCACGGCACTTCTTCGTGACTAACATCATATTCTAGAGTTAATTTACCGCTACAACTGAGCATTCAAGGTGGAGAGGTGGTAAATTTAAGCCAAGTTAGAGTAAAAGGGATATAGGGACTAAAGTAAATCGCAATTCCTGGTTCCACATCCATAACACCGAGTTGTCCCCCGATAATCTAGGCCGGATCAGTGATAATCCTGCACTGATTTAATTAACTCGGTTCCCAGCCTCCTCCCCACTCGCAGTCCCTCCCAAACGAAATAGAGTCGACTACGGATGTCCATAATGCACTATGAAAGGCGTTTTCGGTATGAAAGGGTTAACTGAGACTATTGTTTAACCCTCTCGCCAGCAGATGTATTTTGTAAGTTAAATAAAAGCTTAAACATACGCTTCGAATGAGGGTGGTGAATTACATGAGAAGGGAAACCTCAGCCTCCAGTCTACCAGGTTCACACGTTCAGAAGAAGAGGAAAAAGAGGAAGGACGATGACGACGACGAGGTATCTTTCGGCAAGCAAATAAAATCGTCAACGGGTATAAAGAATAAAGGACAAAAGAGGCTGTGACACTAAGACACTTACACCCTTTTCGCTGCTACGTCGCTGCAAAGGCCTCGCTAAATAACAAAAGGTTTAAGGGCTGTAGCAACGTCCATACATTACGGTGCAAGTCGGCGAGAGAATTTCCCCGGCACGGGCTAGTAGGAGCCAGCGATAACTTCTGGTACCGAGTGTTCTAGAATAATTTCCCTGTTCGGAGATGGTCAGAGGGGAGGAGTAGGAAGGGAACTCGAAACACAAATACAGGAAGTCCACAAACAGACTTTCTAACTTTAAACACCTAATGGATTTTGCAACTGAGATTATTACAGGTTGATCACTGTATATGAGAGATTATTTGTTCTGCAGAATTTGACACTTCCACCTGAGCGTCATCAGCCGAATGAAGCAACTGAGTTATCCCTTCCAGTCCTTTGATTAAATGATGTTTTGTTTATGAAGACATGAACTTTAAAATGTAAATTGATCTCAAGGGAGCATGATAAGAGACTCAAATTTTCTTAATATTTTCCTGTATTCGCATCTGCAGATATCAGACAGTGAAGAAAAGCCTTCCTCATACAGAAAACATAAACACAAACACATGAATACCACACACACACACACACACACACACACACACACACACACACACACACACACACACACCATCCCCCTACGGTGTTTCTGAACTTTTCACTTCATTCCCCACTTGTGGGTATCTTACCATCCTCGTGGCCTCCTTCAGTTTTCTGTCAAAACCTTCACAAATAGTCATTTAAAAAAAATATTTTGGTGCTCTTCGTTTTTTTCAATGCTTACAACTATCTACCATAATGCATATTTTGTTACATACCACTGGGAATAATGGCAATGTGTGTTTTCAGTCAGTCGATTGATTTGAGGCTGTCGCTGATAACGCACACCTTATATCTGGGTCCACATCCAACCGGTTTAGGCTTTTACGTTTTATGTGAAGAAGGGTGGATAATCTACATTCACATAAATAAGTTGTGGGAAATGGCAAGAGGACTCTAAGTGAGATTTCACAGACACACACTGATTCACTATTTAAACTAGTCCGCCATGCCCCCCCTAAAATCCTGCTGTGTCCCCCTTGCGGGCCATGGCTGCCAGTTTGTGAACCAGCGCCTACATCCTCCCGACACACACACCACAGCTCCCAACACCCTTCCCACACATACAACATCCCCCTACACCCTCTCACACACACACAACATACCCAAACGACATCCCTATACTCCCCGCACACACACACACACACACACACACACACACATCCCCTTACACCCCCCCACACATGCGCACATTCCCCTACGACCCCCCCACACACATCCCCCAACACCCTCCCACACATTCTCCTACGACCACATACACACACATCCTCCTACACCTCCCAACACACAAACATATCTCCCTACACCCCACACATACATATCCCCCTACACCCCCGACGCACATTCCCCTACACCCTCCTAGACACAACCTCCCCTACACCCCCCCACACACAACATCCCACTACACCCACCCCATACACACAACACCCCTCAACACCCCCCCTAACACAACATCCCCTTACACACCACACACACCCACACCCACCCACACACACACACACACACTCATACACAGCATCCCCCAACACCCCCCACACACACAACATCCCCATACACCCCGCACACACAACATCCCCCTGTACCCCCTCCCCACACACACACAACATCCTCCAGCACCCCACACGCACACCAAGCCAAAGACAATCAAGAGCAGATCTTTTCCTGCCAGGGAGTCTGATGCCAGCTAATGGGTGTGGGGGAAGTGGCCTTGTGAGAGCGAGCACCGACAATAATTTATAGAGGAGTTAGTGGCTACATGGGAAGAAGGGCAGAGGGGTCCTTTCTGGCCTGCCATCCCTCGCCCAAGACTTACTAGAATGGGGAAAGCAACAGTAGAAGGAAGGAGGATGTATTGTGTGCCTTCTTTGTGGTACGTATATAAATCAATGAAGGCGTGTTTCTGTCTTGGTCTGTGTGTGTGTGTGTGTGTGTGTGTGTTTCACCACAACTACAGTACATCCTTCAACCA
>NC_136958.1:447500-622500 GCF_032717465.1 Coenobita brevimanus | reverse complement strand
CAGAAGCTCATTTAAAAGATACACCTGGTAAACAGTAACACAAATATAAGGGTAAAATTTAACCTTGACAACACACGGCCAATACAACTCACGATAAAAAACACGTAAAGAACCTACATAAACCCGTGCAAATTGAAACATGCATTAAACTCAAAAAACAGAAGCCCATTTAAAAGATACACCTGGTAAACAGTAACAGAAAATACAGGTAACAATTAACCTTGAAACCCAGGGCGGACACAACTCCCAATAAGCAGTTCATTGGACGGACCTAAAAGCTAATAAAACCGCGCTAAAACCCGTCTTGATCAGAGTTAAGCACCACCAATTTCCCGGTGTAAGCTGATAAATCTGTATAAACCGGTGGGGCGTGGGGATTTACGGAGGAGGGGATAGGGGGGGAAAAGGGAAGGGACAGAGGAAGGAAGAGGGGAGGGAGAAGTGGAGTGTGGAAGGAGGGTGATGGAGAGAGCGAGGACATGGAAAAGGGAGTTGTGGAAGAGGGTAGGAAGATGGGGAGGAGAATGGAATGGAAACTGTGGGAGGGGGGAAAGGAGAGAGGGAGAGGATATGATAGTGATACTGTGGAAGGGATGGGAGGGGAGGGGAGGGGAGAGGGGGGAGACGGGAGAGAAAACTGTGGAAGGGAGTAGAGGAGAGGTGGGTAGGGTAAGAAGAAAGGGGAGTTAAGGAAGCGAATGGGTGCTGGATATGGGGTGATGGATTGTGAAAGATGGGCGAGAGATCATGCGAAGGAATGGGGAGGGTAAGGGTCAGAGGGAAAGGGGGGAAGGACAGTGAGAGAGAGGGAAGGAGGACTGTGGAAGGGAGCAGAGGAGAGCCGGAAAGAGGAAATGGTAGGGAGAGATGGAAATGAGGTGATGGATTGTGAAAGTGAGGAGAGGAATACTGAAAACGGATGATGAGTTAGGGAAGGGGAGGGGGAGCTGGAAAGGGAAAGGGAAGATCGATGGGGAAAGAAAGCTGAAAAAGGGAAGGGCAGGGGTCTGAAAAGGGTAGGTAAGGGAGTATGACAGAGGGAGGGGTTAGCTGGAGAGAGGCGAGAGTTGGAAAAGGGTAAAATTGAAAAGGGGTAAAGGAGGAATCAAAAAGGGTAGACTAGAGGGGGCCGGAGAGAGATGGGGAGGACAAATAAGGGGACGAAGGATTAAAAGGGAATAGAATATTAGAAAGGGATGAGAGCAACTGAAAAGGGGAGGAAGAGTCTGAAAGAGGAAAGGGAGAAATGAAAAGGGAAGGACAGGAGAGGATGAGTTATACGAGGAGAGGGAAAATGAAAGGAAAGGGGTGAGTGGGAAAGGGAGGAGGGAGTGGGAAAGGGGAGAGGGAGTGGGAAAGGGGAGAGGGAGTGGGAAAGGGTAGGGGGAGCTGGACAAGGGAGGGTGCAACAAGAAAGGAGATAAGTGGGAAAAAAGAAGGAAAGAGAACCATAAAAGGGGGAAAGGAACTGAAAAAGAGAGACAAGGAATAGGGGAAAGAGGAAGGGGTGACTGGTATAAGCTGAAAAATCTGTATATGCCCAGGAGATAGAGAGGAGGGGTTGGATGTGGTGGGGCAGGGGAGTCTGAAGGGAAAAGAGGAGATGAAAGAGAATAGAAAGGGAGGGATAATAGCCATGCTCTCTCCCCACCCCTATCCACGTTTTGCCTGTCAGTTGAGAAGCGAGGGGAGAGGTAGATGACTACAGAATTACAAAGGGTGCAGGGAGGGGGGTTAGTAATCATCATCCACAAGCCACTGATGATGCTCCCTCACTCGCACTTCGTCTCCCTTCCTCTCAGCTCCCTCTTCACACTCTAAGTCTTGTTCCACTCATTTTCTCCCTCTCCTATCACCCTTCCTCCCTTTTCCCGTCGCTCCTTGTATTCTCCCATCCGACAAACACCCCCTGCTCTCCCCATCTCCACCTCCCCATCATCACATCCTTAATTATTTGTGGTCTCCCTTTCGTGTTTGCCTCATGTTCTTCTCTCTCTCCCCTACGTGCCCCTCACCCTCTCATCTCACCTTATCCCCCTCACCACCTCCTTGTCTTCCTTCTCTTATCATCTCCCCATCGCACATCACGTCTTTTCTCCTCCACCTCCATCGACCACACTTAGTCTTGGCTTTCCTCACGTTCAATCCTCCCCATTACAGTTTCCATTCCCCCTCTGTATCTCCCTATCGCCTTCTCCACCCCATGACACCCCCTTCCTCTTCATATCTGCCTTCTCTCCTCGTGTCTCCCCTCTCCCTCTTCATGTCTAACTTCCCCATATCTCTCCCACACCACCCATTAATCTTCCTCTCCCTCCCCCCGTCTTCCTACCACAGCCTCCTCCCTTCGTATCTCCCTTCCCCTTCATTTCTCCTTTCCCCCCTCATCTTCGACACCCCATAACCTTAATTATGCATTCCCTCCATTACACCCTTCCCCATCGCCTCGCATCCCTCTTCACATCTGTCTTTCCCCCTCATATCTCCTCCGTTATCATTGCCCCTTCCTGCCCTTCGCCCCCTTAGTCTTGCCCTTCGTCACCCCCCCTTGCCCACACCCCTTTCCCTCCTCCGTCCCCCACCCTGGTAAATAATGAAGGTCCTGTTTCGCTCTCGAGGCAATTTCAAGTTTATCCTGTTGCACTGCAGACCTGCACCTTCCTTTCGCCCCGGTATCGTCAGCTCTCTCTCTCTCTCTGTTGTCTGATTTTGTTCTTTAATGTCCAATTCTTTTCAGGTTTGTTTTTGAAGCCTGTTGTGTGTGTGTGTGTGTGTGTGTGTGTGTGTGTGTGTGTGTGTGTGTGTGTGTGCGCGAGCGCTCTCTCTCTCTCTCTCTCTCTCTCTGAGTACATACATACATACATATATACTGTATATATATATATATATATATATATATATATATATATATATATATATATATATATATATATATATACAGTTCAACCAGACATGTGTGCATATATGTACCAGTAAAAACAAAAGGCTAGAAAATACTAAGGGGCCAAAATATGGGTGTAATAGAAGCGCAGGAAGCGGTATTGGTCTGGTGGGGATTACTTGAGGGGAATATAGTGAACAGAGCAAGACAATATACGGCAGGGGCAGGCACCAGGCACAGGCAGGGCAAGAGCAGGGGGAGGCAGAGGGGAGGATAAAGTGAGAGACTGGGGTGGGCGAGAAGAGGGGAGAAGAAGGGGTGAGGGGAAAGACAGTATATGCTAAGGAGAAGAATGCAGATGAGAATGACGAGAGTGGAGCTGACGATGAAAATGACGATGTTGATAATAATACCGTAATATAACGATAATGACGTTAGTGATGGTGAGGGAAATTATGAGAGTGATTGTGATAAGATGAGGATGTGGCAGTGGAAGAGGAAGATAGTGATAAAAGGAATAGATACGAAACAATATGAAAGGCGAAATAAGAAAAGGTGCAAAGAGTATAGACCCCGTATTATATTCATTTTACTTTAACTTGGCGCTCGAAAGGGTCGCCTTCATGTGGTGGCACCGATATAACCAGGTGGCTCAACTGCCTGGTTAAAATAACGTCCCCTCAGCTAATCCCTTATATCCCATAGGAGGATGGTGGACTGCAATAACTACAACAACAACAACTACTACTACTACTACTACTACCACTACCACTACTACTACTATTACTACTACTACTACTTCTACTACTACAGCAACAACTACTACTATTATTACTACTACTACTACTACTACCACTACCACTACTACTACTATTACTACTACTACTACTTCTACTACTACAGCAACAACTACTACTATTACTACTACTACTACTACTACTATATCTTAGCCTAAAACTGCCATCTCTTTATCTTGAATGCTGAGTTATAACAATAGTCTAACACTAAAATATGATGCCAGTCACGAAGAAGTGCTATGGAGAGTATGCAGAGCTATACCATTGCCTTCATCTGACACTGAATGACATGAAAATATCTGAAAAAAATAAATAAATAAAATAATCTGGGCACCACGACATCTCCTCCTTGGGTTATTTCAGAATATTTCGTTAATATTATCTTGTATTTAATGAATCTCTTTGGTCCGTATTTTGGTCCGTATTTTCGTCAGGTAATTAAGCTCCCTTGCACCTCTTCCATAGCGATTTATTTTTTTATATGACTGGTTAATGTCAACTGTGTGTTATTTATGCTACATGGTGGTATTTGTATGGTTTAAATGACACAGATGAGGAAAGTAAGGAGTACTCAGCAAAATAAATCGCTTAGGAATAGGTGCTGGGGAACTTCCTTGACCTACGGGAATACGTGCCTCTTAAGTGGTGGGGTCAGAACTAGACAACATAATCTCCACTAGAAATTCTCCTGGAGGTATGCTGTGTGTTGCAGGGACGACTCAGTCTGCCGGTGTGGGCGTGGGTTAGTGAAAGTAAGAAATCAATATATAATGCAGGATACACATAACTGGCCCGTATTCTCGTCGGTTATGAAGGCTCCCTAACACATTTTCATAAGCGATTTATTTTGCTTATTACACCTTTCTGTCCTCTTCTGCGTTACTTAAATCATTTTAACATCGCCATACACTGCCTAAATAACGTACAAAACGATATTACCAGGCAGCTACGTCACCCCCGGGAACGGGCTCACTCCCAAACTTTTTTGTAAAATTTTTCGTATGATTATATACACTTCTGGGGATGCTTCCAAACGAGCTTTTTTAATTCCATATGGATTTATTTTACCATCTATCTATTTATCTATCAGTCTATCTAGTTATTTATCCACCTATCTATCTACCATTTTCTCCTTCCGTGCTGTACAAATATATGGCATTTCTTTCATTTATTAAAGTGAAAGGATATATGTCTGACTATCCTAAATTTGAGTCATGTTTAATGGTGCCGTAAATATTTATATGGATGAGGAAAACCAATATCCTGAAATTTTTGTCCCCTCAATTTAAATATTTATTTTTGTGCATATGGGTATATTTTGTCACATGCCAGGCTTTTAGTTTTTATGTACTCTGACCATAAACATTAAATGACGGGTAGCACAGTTAATAATAATAATAATAATAATAATAATAATCATCATCATCATAATAATAATAATCATAATAATAAATAATCATAATAATAATAAATAAATAATAATAATAATAATAATAATAATAACAATAATAAAAAGCACAACAGCCATAATAATAATAAGAAGAAAAATAAGTACAACAGCAACAACATCAACACTACTACTACTACTACTACTACTACTGCAGCTACTACTACTACTGCTACTATTAATAATAATAATAATAACAACAGCGGACATTTCGTCTCTCAAAAAGACAGTTCTTAAGATTTTACAAGCGCTCGAACCCTCAAAACAACAAGACTAGATTTAACAAGTAGTACCGCCTCAGAAGTGGCATTAACTAAATCACGTAACCTTACTATTCAGAAACACAAAATAACGAAAAAACTCCAGCACAGCAGAAAGAAAACTCGCGTAAAGCGTAGAGAATAAGGGGTTACTGCGAAGAGGAACAAGGTATTGATCCTTACGAGGCTCTTCGTTATACAGCCGGATATTACCTGGCTGTCTGTTTCCAGGGAGTCGGGGAGAGGTTAGCGAAGCACAAGGCTCTCCTTCACTCAGCCAACAAGGAAGTAGTGGGAGGGAGAGATGCCCTTGTAGGATTGTTGTCTTGAAAACTAGGATGGGGAGGATATGAGGAAGAATCTGGAAGTCTGCCATAATGTGCAAGGGAACTTATAACAAGAAAATAAAAATTGCTTGATCGATTTAGTGCACCTGACTTCTAATATGAGGCTTCGCTAAAATCGCAAAGTCTACGGCCGTAAATTCGGAGCTTCAGAGTTAAAGTCACTAAAATCTCCAGGAGTGACTCAGCTCAATTTTCGAGAGTCGTTAGTGAGGGACAAACGGACTGGATTGTTACTATAACGTTACTTGCTGTAGTTGTATCAATAAGAGAAAGAAGAATTACAAACAACTTTTTTTTTTTCACATCTATAGACCCGGGGTGTCTGCGAGTTTATTAAAATCGTCCATGGTAATCCTCAATAAATGATAAATTCTTTCCCTTTAATTGTGATAATGATTTTTTGTGGCCTAGTAAAATCGTATGACGGTGATCGAAATAAAATGCAAAGTAGGTATTTCGTTGCCAGAGGGTTTATACTGAGAGCCAAATACCTTAAAGCAATTCTCAATTCCGCAGGAAAATGTGGTGCTGCTGCCTAATGCTGACTCTACACTGAATGCAAGCCAAATGGTTTCCCGTAACCCACACAGCCAATTACTACACTGAGTGGAACAATGTAACCAAATGATGCCTGATGGTCTAGTGGGTGAAGGCGCTCCAAGCTGATGGGGTCCGCATTTACATCTGAGGGAAAGTTGGGGTAAATATTCACAAAATGCCACTCAGGGACGAGGGAGACTCGTCACCCTTATCCGAAATATTGGGACTGAATACCCTTGTCTGATTCCCGCTGCTCCTGATAGGGGAGAAATGAATGCCAGATAGACAGACAGACAATCGCCATCATCTCAAACCCATATGCAACTTGAAAGATACCACATGTACAACCTGGATCCACATCAAATATCCAGTCCTTGTCAGTGCCGTGGCCAAACTACCCAAAGCGTCAGGGCATCGAACACGCTCCTCTCTCTCCTCGCTCCTCTCACCCCCTACCCCACCTCACCTCGATGACGCCTAATTTAGCGTTTAATGAGAATGTTCGAAAGTGTTAACCCCTCACATTCAATTACTGCTACCACCAAACGATTTTATTCAGCTTTCAAGGGATTTTTCAAGCTGTGGATAGTCGCACCCAGTTAAGAGTGAATGGAGATTTGAGTGATGAGTTTTCCGTGAATGTTGCTGTGCACCAGAGGTCAGTCTTGAGTTCCTCAGAAATAGTCTGCCAGACAATAAAGCAGATGGAACAAAGCACAAACATAGCCTAATATAACACAAACACAGCCCAATAAAGCACATCCAAAACCTCAATACAAACATAAAAATAGCCCCCGCCATCATCTGCAATCCGCCTCGCTCAAAGGAAATATACTGGCACGCAATAAAGCACAGACACAAACACATTCACGCATACTGATGTGCTCACTCAAACAAACACAATGTTTATGCAATGTTATGAGATGAATAAATTTACTTGCATCACACCAGCGCCAACTGTAACACGGATTCATTAGCCTATAAAAACACGTTGGTACTGCGCCCCTTCCCGCCCTCTCACTCTCTCCCTGGATGTGGGGATTTACCTTCGCTGAGGAAATAGTTAAGTGTTTAACTCCTCCACTACGATGGCTTTATTTTTATTATATCTGCTAACGACGCTGAAGGAGATAATTCACCCTTGTCTGACTGTCTGTGTACAATATATCTCAAAAAGGTGCTATCGGATTTCAGGTGCAGGAGTAAATCATAAACTTCGTTCGGATCAGCGAAGGTATGCGATCTCTGGTAAGCAATTAACAGTGTAGATTAACATCGTAGAATTATTCGACTGTCGACGTGAGACCGTAGTAGTAGTCAGCTGGTAGGAAAGAGGAATTACAGCGATAATTCTTAATATTCACTGGCGCTGACAGAGGTGTGCGCTGTCTGGGTGCTTTCTAGTTTTCTCTTTGATACCTTTAGCCGATTTTCTTCAGCTGAGGGGAGACTTTTCAAACAGGAGAGGCTATATATGGAATTAATCAACATCTGAACACAATGCATTTTTCCAGTACACAAACAGGTGGGAGAGTGGAAGAAAATAACAGGAAAAATACCTCACTGGACTAAAGCGATTAATCCTTTGATAATAAACAGAATACTCTGACAACAAAAGCCCTTAGTATTAGTTGGACGTTAGGGGATATATTTTCAAACCTCTGATTATTGCGATTTCCCTAAAATGATCAAAATTGAATGGTGTTGCTCTAAATAACATATATAGCAAAGTGTGTCAACGCCAGAGGTAAGGGTTGACATTCCAGGATCCAATAACAGAAAAAGAAAAAAGGGAAAAAAGAAAACTGTATCAGTGTCAGAGGTAAAGGTTGATATTCCATGACCCAGGAACAGCCCCCCCCCCCCCAAACAAAAAAGAGAGAGAGAAAAAAAAGTGTCACTCTTTAAAGGTCAGGAAGCTTGCTCAGTTAAAACATGGAGAAATAGAAAATTGAGTGAAAAGCTAAAAGAGTTAAGTTAAATACTCTGTACAAGGATATTTAAAAGAACGATAATCTTCAGAGTGACAAATAAGGAAATACGGATTATGAGAGGGTGAAATCAATACTTAAAGAATGTAAGTGAATATAATAAGGATATACACTGGAGTATAATACCCCCCCAAATGTCAAGCTTATACAAAGAAAAATATAGATACTTAAAAAAACAAGATAATGCAATAAAAACACAAAGAATACCATGTTTAGATAAAGTTAAAAAAAAAAAAGGAAAAATATAAAAAAACAGGCTCGTAAGGGCAAATGTATAATAATGAATGACAAGTTTACACAGAAAAAAAAATGAGAAATATCGAAAACAGGAAAATTAAGGCAAGACATCAAGAATATCAAGTTTGTAAAGATATATAAGGAAGTTTTACAGAACAGGGCAGCAGAGGCATCATACAAAAAATGCCTAGTTTTTCCCAGGCGTTCAATATAGGGAAATCTATAGGAACAAGAGTAAAGGCAACAGATATAAAGAATACCAAGTTTTTTTTCTCTCTCTCTTCTTTTTTGCGGTGCGGCAGATCCCTTCATTATCGGATTACCTTTCAGCAGTTTTAGTCCAGGAACGGCTGCCAACTTCCTCAAACTATGTGGTCACAATGCATTATAATAAGTATAGAGGGGAAGTTAGGGGGATAATATTACGGTCAATTAGTGCTATGATCTATGCTGATGGGTGATGTTTTTCTTGTCCATGGTATTTGCAGAGGCTTTTATTTAGCTCAAGACATACTTGCCGATTTGGAGTGGTCAGATATTGCTTTAATTAACCCCTTTTCGCTAGTGGCCGTGTATCTAAAGCTGAGTAAAAACTATATGGTAGAATGGAGGAAAAATCTAAACACACACACACACACACACACACAATACTCCGTTCTAGCTTCGCGGGGTGTAAATACGATTTTCCAGGGACTATACCAATAATAATAATAAATATAATAATAATAATAATAATAATAATAATAATACCTTCAGGATATATATATTTTCCTGCCCCGACTTGAATATCATCGTCTGAAAGCACGAAGAATACAATACACAATACATCATCGGACTGAATGGGTTAAAAGATGCTAGAAGACAGCTTGTTTTATCTCCTTTCAGAGAGTAGGCATCCGAGGCTAGGCTACCGTAGTGCTGTTTATTTAACTCCTTCAGTGCGAAAGAGAAATTTCTTATATTAATTTTGGTATCTTTAGACGATTTTATTTGGGTATAGAGGGGGGTTTTCGAACACAAGGAGGGGGGTTTGTCCTTCATTAACCTGTTCACTATGAGAGGCCAGTCTGTTGCTGAGTAAATCGTCTGAATAAATAAAACCAGGGAGTCCTCGGAGTGAATGGGTTGCGGGTAGAGGAGCAGCTTACGCCCCGGTGGCAGTAAATCGATAATCCTCCATCCGCCTCTTGAAGTATCGAACCCACGCGCGTAGGACAAGACCGTCACTCCCACTGGTACAAATCCATCACCATAATCACCTGAACAACCCTGGGATACTTTAATTTATTCATTTATCTGTCTATTATTTACTTCTATACTTATATTTTTACTTACCTACTTTTAATTCTTGCGCCTACTGGACGATTGTATTCATCCTGGGAGAGATTTTTACTAGCAGGGGGCGTTCAATATTGCCATGATTTAGTCCCTTTATTCTGACAATTTCCTAAGGTCAATAAAACCGTCTGAAAGTATTAAGTAAGAACAATAATATGCGTCGGCGGATTGATAGGGTTGAGAGAGCATTCTTGCAGTGAAGTTGAACATTTTTTGATTCCTCTATTTCACACAGTCAATCTTGAGGCGACTAAAACTGAATGGATACAGCAAGCGTGTGATAGTAATTCTTAGTCCAATCGGCCATGAATTGAAGACAGTGGTTAAGAAAACAGGTGAGAGAGAGAGAGAGAGAGAGAGAGAGAGAGAGAGAATCTAAAAACGAACACAAAACACCAATATGTGCACTTAACCTCGATTATCATACCTGTAATTGTAAAGGTATAAGGTAAATTGCAAAGTCATCGAAATGCATTAGTTATTAATCAGGTGACCGTGGCAGGTGATTAAAAGGTTCACCAGGTGTTTAAAAGGTTCACTAGGTGTTTAAAAGGTTCACTAGGTGTTTAAAAGGTTCAGTTACTTGCTATTACCCCACAATCATTCACTGACTTGTCCTTCACGCCAAATCTACAGACTATTCACTAACTCCTTATTCATATCAAAGCTCCACATTCAATCACCAGAAAGCTCTAAATACTTCACTGCCACCCAATGTATATTTCAGCTTCAAATGCAATATAACTAATCTAAAATACACTACTGACACCCCATTCATGATGAAATTTGAAAGCCATCAATCTCAACGCTCCATATGCGTTACTTACACTCAGTTTATAACAAAGCTTTAGACCCATGTACAATTAAGCTTAAAATACTTCACTCACATCCCATTTATAACAACACTACAGATCCAATTATAACTAAGCCTCAAATACCACAGTGATGCCCCATTTATAAACAACCTTCGAACCTCTATATCTAGGCTACAAATACCGCACTGACTCCCCATTCACACACACACACACACACACACACACACACACACACACACACACATACACACACACACACACAGTTTCAGACCCATTCATTATACCGATCCAGATACTTCACCGTCTTCCCATTAATAACAGTTTAAAATCCATTCATTATATTTATTAATACTCCACTGCCTTCTCATTTATTATTAAAACTAAATCTTCTCATAAATTTTCCTTCATGATAAAGCCTTAAATCTTTCCTATAATTCCCGCTGATTACATGGCTTCAAAATTTCCCATAAAGTCTAACACATAATAAGAGCTTTAAATCACTATAAACGTTCAAACCCATGCATTACAAAGTCAGATCCATCCATTATAAAGCTCCAGCTCTCCCCCACTGACTCCCCCATTCATAAATAAAGCTCCTTTTCCGTCCCCCTCCGGGCTGGCAGTACCAAAGTCCTATAAAGTTTTGGCCGATTCTTTCTGTGTGTGAAAGTTGGTGCTTCTGTCCAAAGTTGGTGCCGCCGCCCAGTCTTTTCTGGCCCTCTCAGTGCCTGTGAAAAATCCTGGGCAATCGTGACCTTGTTCTCTATTGTGCCAGTAACGAGTACTAAATATATTCTTTCTTTACTACACTCTCTCTACCATGCCCTCTTTATTATACGCTCTTTACTATATTCTTCATTACACTATTAATTATACACCCTTTACTATAATATCTTTACTATACACTTTTATACACGCTATTATACTCTTTACTACACACTCTATTATACGCTCTTTACTTTCTTTATTATATTCTCTTCACTATATACTCATTACTATACATTCTTTACTATACACTCATAAAAAAAAACTTTTTATTAACACTTTACTGTACTTTCATTACTATACACTCTTTACCCTTTATAATACGCTCTTTACTTAACTCTTTAAACTCTTGCTCTACACTTCACCATACGCTCATAACTATAAACTTTACTATACAGTCTTTGCAATACACACTTTCCTGTATTCTATTTACTGACTCTCTTTACTATACACTCTTTATTATACTCTCTTTATTATACTCTCTTTCGTATATACTCTTTACTATACACTCTATTACACGCTCTTTACCATACTCTCTTCACTATAGACTTTATTATACTCTCTTTACCATACACTCTTCACTACACCTCCTTCACTATACTCTGTTATACACTCTTTACTATGCTCTCTAACCTGGCCTAAAATTGCCATCTCTTTCTTGAATGCTGAGCTGTAGCAGGATATTAACACAAGCTATGATGCTGGTCACGAAGAAGTGCTATGGAAAAGATCTAGAGCCACGGCACTGTCTTTCCCTGCCACTGTTTCAAGTGATATAAACTATAAAAAGAAGAAAAACTGGGCCAATTTAAGGTGAGAAGAACAAAACGAGATGCTTCCCTTGCTCAAGAAAATCGTCTGAAGGTGGAAGGAAATGTAAGATGTCAACACTGGATGACGACGAGAAATCCTTGAGAAAAATGGGCTTAATCCCTATCACTGGAGTGGAGGGTAAGACATCTGACTTAGAGATATGCTTCCTGGACTGAAGGTTACCGTCTGAAAGTGGCTGGAAATGGAAGATGTCGACAATGAATGACTACGGGACATCCCTGGCATCAGTGGGCTTGTTCATTGGCGTAGACCCTGAGGTGGGATGGGAGGGAATATCCTAAATAACCATCACCTCTACAGTTCTAGTAATTTGGAAAAAAAAATAAAAAGATTCACTCATAACTTCCTCCAGAATACTTACATCCATTAACTTGAAAATGAAGGTATTTCAAAAACAGAAAAAAATTAAA
This sequence comes from Coenobita brevimanus, assembly GCF_032717465.1. Classification (NCBI taxonomy): domain Eukaryota; kingdom Metazoa; phylum Arthropoda; class Malacostraca; order Decapoda; family Coenobitidae; genus Coenobita; species Coenobita brevimanus. Next base: position 609,838 of record NC_136958.1, on the reverse strand, counting down.
ATTGCAGAAATATTTCCTAATTAAATGTTATGTTGATCTGATGTAGAAAGGTGAGTTATGAAAACGAGCGTCAGTGTAATGATGCAATGGATAGATTTGGCTATATTCTTATTTTGAATAATTATGCTATTTAAAAAACATTCTTTATTTACACTATTTCCTATCAGATTAAGTACGTTAAGTACGTCCACATTAATACATTTCAAATACAGGCAGCTATTTCCGTTCACCTTTATAAGTGGTCCTCTATTTGTAATTATATATACCTAAGTACTCTTGAATCTCACGAGTCATCCCTACCGGGAATCAAAGTAACTCTATACCAGTTACCTTGTTCCCTATTATTGAAGTGCAGAGAAAGACACACCCTGGCAGTGGAGCTTCCTTAGGTAAAGAATATCGTCTGAGGGTGGGCAGAAATTAAGCAAGTCGTCACCGAAATTAAAGGTTTGCTGGAGACTTTCTAAACCTATCACTGCATATAAATCATGCTTTCTAAACTGAAAACTTAAATGATCTGAAGTTGGTGTCCAGTGTTGAGGCACGAAAATAGTGATTATTTGTGAATTCATACTTTGTCCACTTTAACTTGGCCTAAAACTAGCATCCCCACACTCTGAATGCTAAGCTGTAACATAAGACTAACACTTGATGATGACGTTAGTCAAGAGAAAGTGCCATGGAAAGGATGTTGAGCCGTAGTATTCACTGAGCTACGGAAAACTTGCTGCAAAAAGACGAACATCTCCGACAAGTTAATGCGGACATTTGAGGACGAGGTGGTGGTGATGATGATTTACAGACAAAGCAATTATTTCGTCAGTAAAGAAGCTCTAAGTAACTGAGCTATTCCAAATGGTTACTCGAGGCAAGACTAAAACCCCTTCAATCCGATGACATACTGCTTATTCTTACTTCCTCCACATAGCTTTTTTCGGCCTAGGGGAGACCTCTTTTAGTGACGAGGCTAATGAGGGCTGTCTCTAATCCCTACATTTCGAAAGGTCTCTCCTAAGATGAACAAAACTGACTGAAGGTGACAAGAACAAAAAAGGGCACTCAATTTCCTGTATCTGTGACTTACAACTGTTCTAAGGACCAGACATTTAGTTTTGTCCAGTGACTTGGCCTTCAACTAAATGTTTTCAAAATCCAGACACGTATATAATTCTTGCCTGATGGTGAACCCTTCCACGAAATTATCTGATCCATATCGAACAAAAAATGCTCGAGTTGACCTTTTACTGTGACCTTCGCCACTGATTTACTGTTCTTATAATTCTGTGACCTTGAAGTACATCCAAGTGTTCTCTAAATCCAGATACTTAATTCCTGTCTGGCACTCAACCTTTCCATTCAATTTGGTACAAACTGGATAAAAAGTGTCTGATATCACCTTAGGCTTCGAACTTAATTACTGACTTAATGTTCTAAAAAATAATTGCTCCTCATGCTTGGACGACACCTCGTTAATCCCACCGAGTCTGGTTGAAATCGTATCATAATTGACTGAGTTACAGAGACCACTATTAGAGCTTGTCTTCTTTAATTAACTGTTCACATAACTGAAACGCTTCATCCTCGCCTTTCCCTGAACCTTCCTACCAAGTTTTGTTTCCAGTGGATAAAAACTGTTTAAGCTGACCTCGCCATATGAACCTTTGACTTCCTGTTCCCGACAACAATTGATCAGCTCCTTGGCTGACCCCCAATCCTTCTATAAAGGGATTCTAAATGTCTGAGTTGTACTGTTAGCAGACGGGCAGACAAAAAAGTATAAAAGCACCAACTCGCCAAGCAAAACGGTACATCCACTGCATTATGTTCGCTCCTCATCGGAGTGACACGGTAGAAATGTCACGTGACCATGATTTCCATTCATCACCCTACACACTAACTAACACCAGTCTGAGCTTGGCAGTCAAAGCGTACAGACACAGTGTGTGCAGGATTCTTCTTTTTCCTCGTGTGTGTGTGTGTGTGTGTGTGTGTGTGTGTGTGTGTGTGTGTGTGTGTGTGTGTATATATATATATATATATATATATATATATATATATATATATATATATATATGTTTGGGAGGAAAACGAGTAGGTTCAGGGGAACGTAAGTGTAATATAATAAATGGCGTTACTTTTTGTTGGCAGTCAAATAAAAGTATAATTTTTGTCGAAACAGCTGGACACATGCTTCAACTTTTGTCATGAAACTCTTTCTGTGTTGTGCAACTGCTCATTTTGGATAATGGGGGAATAAACATGATACTGTGATACCTGACATAATTCAGTTATTACTAGTACTGCTGCTACCACATATAATAATAATAATAATAATAATAATAATAATAATAAAAATAATAATAATAATAATAATATTTACCTTGAAAAAGATATTGGCGCCCTTTCAATGGCCGTCATTAGCTGACACTTTAATCGGTTTTAAGCAGGGTAATTATAGTCATCTCAAGAGTGGTAACCCATGTGAGATCAGCAGGAGAAAAACTTTGGTAACTGCACTAAAATAATTAAAAACAACAAAACAATAATTACCATCATTTCAGTGTGGAACAAGAAGCGGTGCCAAGGCACAGCAAACCCGCCCCCCGCAGTCATTTTAGTGCTGACGTATAAACACAACAAGACATCTAGTCACAGATGCCACATATCAAATTTGCAGTGAATCGGAAGAATCTATTTTACGCCTGTCTGAAGTTTTAGGCCCTACCCACCTGACACTGACCCCCCTACCTCTAACTGGGAGTGACCCCCCTGATGTAAAGAGACATGTTATAGGATTCAGATTTGATAGATGCACATATAGGTTTGGTTTCATGTCGATATGACGAATTTGAAAGGACTTATGGCGATAAAAAGACTGCTTTTCACATTTGGGGCCTACAGCTTGGGCCTTGGCCTAAAATTTATTCAAGTGATCAGAAGGTCATAGCCCATCATCCCTGTTATTTGAGTGACAATCGCACCAGTAATTTCCGCGTAAAGTTGTTAACAGACAGACAGACAGACAAACAAACCGAGTGAAAACAATACCCGTCCCCGTGTCCCTCCGGTGAGAGGTCGGGTAATAAATGACAGTAATTACCATCATTCCAGGGTCGGAAAATCACGCTAGATAACAAGAAATATAATACGAAAGACCACAGTGCTCTGTCTACATCTCTCTCAGTATATCTATAGCCTACATACATCTACATCTGCCTATTGTATGCACACACACACACACACACACACACACACACACACACACACACACACACACACACACACACACACACACACACACACACACACAAATAGGCAGAAGAAAAAGAATAGTGAAACACAGAAAAGGAGAGACTGAAAAGAAACAGAGACACAGAAAGAGAGAGATGCCATAGAGACAAGAGAGGTATGTAGTGTAGGGAAGGGGAGTGAAAGCATATATGCAGAGAGGGGCAGAGAGAAAGGTGGGGTAAACAGTGAAGGGTGTGTGTGTGTGTGTGTGTGTGTGTGTGTGTGTGTGTGTGTGTGTGTGTGTGTGTGTGTGTGTGTGTGTGTGTGTGTGTGTGTGTGTGTGTGTGTGTGTGTGTGTGTGTGTGTGTGTGTGTGTGAGAGAGAGAGAGAGAATAGACTTTCTGTATTAATTTTATATAACATAAAAATTAAAAAAAATACAAATAAATTTTAAGTACAATCAAAAGAATAAAAAAGAATTATTATAGTAGACGAAAATCCACTTGGAATAAATTGCACGCTTCACTTGACAAAAGGCTAGTAGTTAAATGACACTAATAATTTATTTAACACGTAAACCAAACCATCATGCCCCACTCCTGTCACACACACACACACACACACACACACACACACACACACACACACACACACACACACACACCAATGGAATCAGGTTACCGTCAAAAATAGAAAAAGTGAGAAAATGTTGCTCAAAGTTAGAAAACCAATTATTCACAACTGAAAGTATATTTCATTATTGCTTTATTTTTTCCTGGAAGATCGAGCAATACCGTGGTTTTTAATGCACTCTGAAAAAAATTGAAATAAGCTCATTTGTTGTTGGGAAAGCCAATATTCAACCCACACATCATTCTGTACATGAAATCATCAAAAATAATGACGTCCACTTTTGATAAATGCATAATACCGTCCATGTATTTCGTTACCTAAATTATTTACATATATCATGAATGTACGAGTATCTGACTAAATTAATCTGTACTGGCTAAATCTGGAACACTGTAGAAATATTTGTGATGAGAGGGAGACCCCAGAGAGTGCAATACCACTCCCACCAACTACAATGAGGGCGGAATATTTGACTTTGCCCGGTGACTCTGACTGTCAACAGATTACCCTTAAAATCCAATTACCAATTTCTTGTCTAACCCATAACTCTTCCACCAACTCTGGCTCAAATCAGACAAAAACTGTTTGAGATGACATTGCTGAGTGGCCAAAACCTCTGACTGATTGTTCTCAAAACTTGATATATTTCTCATAGTTTAACGTGAAACCCTCCAGAAGGTTTAGTTTACATCATATAAAACTGTTGGTGACAGCTGATGTTCTATTTTTCCCACTGTGTGTGTGTGTGTGTGTGTGTGTGTGTGTGTGTGTGTGTGTGTGTGTGTGTGTGTGTGTGTGTGTGTGTGTGTGTGTGTGTGTGTGTGTGTGAACAAAATATAAGTTGTTATCCTATTTTAGCCAAATATGGTGGAGCGGCAGAGGGGCAGTATTTGTTGACGAACTGTCTTTTAAAACAATAATTCAAAGCTCGGAGTCATATGGTTAGGTCAAACACTGACCAAGCATGATCAGCTTACAAAGTTTTAATCCGATTTAGACCAAATTTGGTGGTAAGGCTGAAGGTACGTCAAGAAGGAAGGGGCCCAGTTTGAGAACACTCAGTCAAAGGGTAAGGTCAAACTTCGATACGCGTGCTTGTGTGCGAACAAAATAACACAGTTTTGATATGATTTGGACCTAATTTGGTGGAAGGGTTGAGCGGCAGCCAGGGGGCTGACCTACTGTTTGTCAGAACAATAGGTCAAAGGTCAGGGTCACATACCAAGGTCATCTGAAACCATTTTTAACTGATGTAAGTCGGCATCAAAAGTCCTGTCAACTCTCCTGCTTTTCTTTCCACGGGTTTCGAGTAACAGCGTGGTCAATTCGCATTAACTGACACTAATGACTTAATTGGCCACAGATCAGTGTTATCAGCGTCGGGGAGGGCGATGCAGGAGACGACAGGACTTTTAATGCTGACTGTACAATAAACTTCGTAGAGGGGTTCACGGCAAGGTAAGGATAAAGTGATTCAATTGAGAAAAATTGGTCAAAGGTCAAGGTCACAAGGAATAACCACAAGTCAAGGTCACAACAAGGTCAACTCAAACAGTTCTGATTTCATCTTGATCAGAGTTGGTGGAAGGGTTAAGGGACAGGCAAGAAAGAAGCAATTCGATTTTGAGCGCAACTGGTCGAAGGTCAAGGACATATGGCAAAGTCAAATGTTTGGCCCTTGGATCAATTGGTGGGCTCGGGTGTTTGCTCTCTAAGCGCACCTTCTGGTTTCATCTCTGGTGTTCTTGCTACTGCCAGACACTTTTACGTAGCTTAAGACAGACCTCTCGTTGTGAAGAGGATAATTTCATAAGAACGTCGTCTCCTTAGGTTGTTCTTGCTATTATCAAAAAAATTTATTCAGATGAGGACAAACACGCAATGGCATCCTGTCCAATATCGCAAATAGGAAACAGATGCGAGACAATAAAAGCAATTACATGCCTCGAAGAATAAAATGCTTGCAAATGACCCGTATCAATTGCATGAGCCGCTGAAGGTAGGCTATATTCATGAACCAGTATTACTAGAGCTACACACGCACACGCACGCAAACGCATGCAAACGCCCACACATACACACACAGCGGATAAAAATATTCCCAGTCTTCCTCTTACTTCTTCACTTTTTCCTCAGCACACTAATTTTGGCTTACTACCACCATGCACGCACATATACGCACATACTGCAAATAAACACACACACACACACACACACACACACACACACACACACACACACACACACACAGCAAACACAATCTATAACAATCCCCTCTTTGTCAGTTGGCGATTAATATTTCCACGAATTACTTAGGCATGAAGTGAAAAGAAAATCCTTTGGCTTATTAATCAGCATTCTCTTAATTAATAAAAATGGAATTGGATTTTTTATCAGTAAGAGTGGAGGCCAGAGTACGTCGACGAAACTCTTGTGATATTTCGACTCTTGACTCTTGATAAATACTCGAGACTCTTGATACTGACTCGACTCTTGATACTGACTTGCGACTCTTGACTTGATACCGACTCTCAATTCTTGATATTGACTCTTGACTCTTGATACTGACTCGACTCGATACTGACCCTTGACTCTTGATACTGACTCGCAGCTCTTGATTCTTGTTACTGACTCTGGACATTTGATATTGACTCGACTCTTGATACCAACTGTTGACTCTTGATACTGACTTTAGACACTTGATACTGGCTCTTGACTCTTGGTACAAACTGTTGACTCTTGATACTGACTCCTGATACTGATTCTTGACTCTTGATTTTGGCTCGTAACTCAAGATAGCGACTCCTGACAATGGCGGACGCTATAACATGTTCTTGCTACCGTCAGACGATTTTGTTTGGCTAAGGAAGAGTCCAAAATCAGTGCAAAGGATAATCAAGTCTATTTTTAACCCCTCCAGTTCGTCATCTCAAATGCTGAACTACTATCGTCTGGAGGTAAGATGAGGATACTTGTGCGTCATCGGAGTGAATGGCTGGCGTGAATTTTTTTGTGTGTCATCGGATTGAAGGAGTGGCATGAATATCTAATATTTACGTCCCCGCATTGAAGAGACTAACAGAAAAGTAGCATATTTCATGAAGAACACTGATATTTCACACTGCGACAAAGTGAGCAAATTTCATTAATAAAACATGATCACATCACTGGAGTTTGACAGCACGAACAGCCTAGGAAAAAAAGCAAAATTATTCGTTTTCTTATTAACGGGGCACTTAAGAGACAATCTTTTTCGTTCCATATTAGCTCTAATTTTCAGGAATACTGAATCCTTTCTCTGCCTAGCGTTTCATTCTGCTGAGTATAATCAAGAGGCGAATCAAATAAATGACCTAATACTTTCCATCGCAGTGACAGCGTTAAACAGATTAATTTTTTACACTTATCTATACTTAATCATGGTCATTAAAGGGTCAAGTACACGGAAAATAATTAATAAATCACACTCGAGTCAATGATATGACAGGCAGACTGGTAATTATACTGGCTGGAGGTATGACTGATACAATTTCGATCAATCAGTCCGGTGAGATGCTTTTATCAGCGACGCTAAAGGCATTGGTGTTGAGTCCGAGTTAATGTATGTAATGTATATTAACAGTATACCTCAATAATGCCTGATCCGATCTGGACTAAAGTCGGCACATATTTTGTCAATGGGTCGGGAAACAATTGGTTCTACTTTGATGCAGGTCGTTCAAGGGTCAAGATCAAAGTTCATGGTGCGGAACCGAACATACGAACGCTTCAACCGATCTGGATCAAACTTGGTACATATATGTGTGGAGGATTGGGAAGAAGTTACAGTATTTGATTATGGTGCATATCGATCAAAGGACAAGGTGACGGGTCAAGGTCCAATTCCCAGCACTGCATCACTGTGTTCTCTAAGCATCGTCGCTAGTTATCTTCCTGCTATCGTCCAACTGTATGTAAAGGAAAACTACACCCATACTGCACTGTTCAAAAGAAATCTTCATTAATTCCTTGTGTGTGTGTGTGTGTGTGTGTGTGTGTGTGTGTGTGTGTGTGTGTGTGTGTGTGTGTGTGTGTGTGTGTGTGTGAATATTATATATATATATATATATATATTATATATATATATATATATATATATATATAGAGAGAGAGAGAGAGAGAGAGAGAGAGAGAGAGAGAGAGAGAGATATGAAGCCTCTGTGGTATAGTGGTAGAGTGTGCGTTTCGCACGCTGGTGGACGCGGGTTCGCCTCCCGCCAGAGTTGTAAAGCTTTGGGAAGCGTTCACCGAGCCACTGACCGCTTTGGCGGACATAAAGGGTGGTGTGGGTGAATCAGTGTCGCATACTTGTATGCTTGCACCCAGTCGGCTTAAGGAGGGCCGATTACATTTGGTTCAGACTCCACACACATCCAAATCAACTCCTGTATTACAATTACACTCACAAGCACTTCTCACCCTACATACAGTCTCTACCAGACAGCCTAAGCCACTGGGAAGAGATACATTGGCTGTATTGTCCCTGCTTCGGTAGGGATAGGCCGGTCCTGCAGTGGACCTCAGCGGCTGATGATGATGATGATATACTGTATATATTTGTTCGTGTTAGGAGAGCCCCTAGCAATGAAAAGCTTAACCCAGGGCAATGTGGGCTGCCTGAGGTTAACGGTAATTACTCAAGGAGGAAAGATTGAACCGTACAGTATTAATACAACCATCTGACGACTAATTCTTTCACCTAACAAGAAAGCAACCAGACCAAAGGAGCTAAAACCTAACTTTATTTATTTTCTTTTAACTCTGCACTTTTCAGCTTAGGTGGAGAATTATTGTAGTGACAGGGTTGATCGTAAAATAACAACAGGTTTAAAACGTGGAGAAGATAAAATGAAAATTATAGAAGGCGACAGCAAGTAAGATGGAAGTAAAGAAGAGAGAAATATGAACTAAAAGGAAAGAGATAAACAGAAAAACTAGGAAGAGAATGACCGAAAATGCAAGATAAAGAAACGGAAACAATTAACATGGAAGAACATGAAATAAAGATGAAAGCAGATAAAAAATGATGGAGAAAAAATTAAGAACAAGACACGAAAACGCCAGAAAAAAAAAATATATATATATGGAGGGGAAAAAATGAATAAAAAAGCCTAGGGAAAGTACCAAGAAAAACAGCCAGCAAATATAGCCCAATATTAGGTTTGGGCGTGATCGTGGGGCCAGGGGTTGAGATTAAGGCGCCTACCGTAAGTGGCTTGGGAGATTTCGTAAGATCTCTTCTCTTGCGACTTATTCTGCACATTGTTTCTATTGTGGGAGTTTCTGTTGTGTCAGGAGTATGAGAGAGAGAGAGAGAGAGAGAGAGAGAGAGAGAGAGAGAGAGAGAGAATGGAAAGTGGAGAGGAGAGGGAAAGATAATAAACTAAACATACAGCAGGGGGGGGGGAATGAAAATGACAAGGAGAGAGGGAAAGAGAAAGAAGAAAACTTACAGAAAAAAAGAACGATAATAAATAAATAAAAACGATATATAGAGAAAATAACAAGAATATAACGTAACAAGCAGAGCAAAACAAGAAAATAATGCAAAAAAAAAACTAACAAACAGAAATAGATGAAACAAACGAAGAGAACCGTGCATAAATAAAAAATAAAAATAAATATGGATAAGTACGTATACAAAGAAAAACGAAAAGGAAAGCTGATGAAAATAAATTGGTAACAGAATGCATTACGTATAAGATAAAAAAAGAAAAGAAAATGTGTAGAAGAAAACACAGGCAGGGTATATAATTATCAATCACAGGGACACACACACACACACACACACACACACACACACACACACACACACACACACACACACACACACACACACGGAGGCAAACAAAAGAGAGAGAGAGAGTGAGAGAGATACAAACAGAGAATGAAAACAATGGAGGTAGGGGACAGGAAGTGAAGAGCAGGGTGGAGGGGAGGTGTGCAAGCAATTGTGAATGGTGGACAGAGAGAGAGAGAGAGAGAGAGAGAGAGAGAGAGAGAGAGAGAGAGAGAGAGAGAGAGAGAGAGAGAGAGAGAGAGAGAGAGTGAGTGCCTGCATAAGCTTAAGTTACGGTACAGTATAATGGGCAGAAGTTGCTTAATCTTCAGATCAAGTTCGGTCCGATTACTTCAGTTCAGGATAAAATACACTGGATTAGGTTATATTAGGTTAGAATAGACGGAGTTAGAATGAAATGAGCTGAGTTTGGCCAGAGATGACTGTGTTTTCTCAGCCTTTAATGTGTTTACCTGTTCTACGCCAGGTAAGTCAGGTAAAAAACAGATGCACACTAATCCATTCGAATATACATATTTGTTCATCCAGCCACAATATCGCAAACTTATATACATACTACAATCTCCACTACTACTTAAATACACACTATTAGTTGAAAATACATGGCGGAATTCAGTCTTTCACAACTACAAGATTTTAAGTCATTACTAGACGATGGTAAAATTTTAATTGATTGGTTTTATTTATCGAGGCTGAACACAGTCTTTAAGACATTTTTAAAATATGAATTATATCCTCCAAAATAAATATCTACAAATGAATTATATTCTCCAAAATAAATAACACTTTCAATTACAAAGATGAAACAATGTATCTAACACATAAAAAAGGCCCTATGAATGTGTGGAAATTTACGTTAGGGTGATAATGATGAGGATGTGACGACGATGATGATGATGATGATGTGACGATGATGATGATGACAATACTACTACTACTACTACTACTACTACTACTAATAATAATAATAGGAACAGTGGTGCAGAGAAACACTAGTCTGAAACAGAAGATTATTCCTGACTAGTTTCGCCCACAGGCTTCTTCAGTGGCAAGAACTTTTCCCGGGTCGATCTGAAAAAGCCTCAATGCGAACCTACCCAGCAATAAACTTTTGTCTCAGACTCTTGTTTCTCTACGGATCTCATATACACCTGTCATCATGTCTCAATAATAATAATATAATAATAATAATAATAATAATAATAATAATGTCAAAAATAAAATAGCACACATATATAGCACCACAAAATTACATTAATATATGCTATTCATGACCAACAGGGTGTCTAAATCGCCACACACACACACACACACACACACACACACACACACACACACACACACACACACACACGCAGCGCTAATCACACCGGCCTAAAATTACTGGCATTCCACTATTATGCAAGGTACAGTTATTTTTCACTGGTTTAATCCGCTGTAATTAATAAAACTGATTGCACGGGCTGGAATTAGTAACACTGGTGGTTTATGGTTAATGGGTATTTTGGGAGGTCGTTAATTCATGATCGGTGATAAAATATGGAAAATGTTGAGGCCCGTGACAGAGGTCTTCAGTGGGATTATTCTTGGATGGATGTGTGGATGGCAGGTATTACAGGATGGACTGATAGATGGACGCAGATAGATACATAAACATACATAGAACGACAGATACAGATACACATATATAGGTACAGGTAAACAGACAGACAGACTGATCATTATAAATATAGACAGAGATGAACAGGCTAACAGACTGACACGTACAAGAAGATACCAATTACTAAGTTGACACGGACACAATTATCGGTGAAAAGAAAAATACAAGTTGCAACAGTTCACCACCAAGATATGACATGCTTCTGAGAGAGTGTTGCTGTTACAACGATGTTCATAACTATCTGACGAGAACTAACCTACCTCGCATAACAGCCGGTGTCAATTCACAGGGAGCGACGAGTGAAACTATGCTGAAGAGGGTCGCCTTCCTGTGGTGGCACTAATATAACCGAACTGCACCACTGCCTGGTCGTATGAATGTCCCTATGTTCTCAGTTCCATCCCTACCCCCCGAAAGAAGAATGGTGGACTGCATGAGAACGATGATTTCAGCCTGCAGCCCACCGAGAACACATTCAGATGAGCTAGGGGCAACAACGACATGAAGCTGCTGATTCCAGGTTGTATATGCCACGCACTTACTGACTTACGTCGTTCTTTGTGACGAACCATAGCAACCTTGAAAAAAATAATCCATATGAACTAAAAAAAAGAAATATTGGTGTACTGATATAAACTGACGGATATAAATAGGTAACTAAACATGGTGATACGAGTAATTTCCTTGTCTACCTCATGCCCGACGCCGCATTCAGAGACGGATGAGCCAAGGAATAATCTTTAGTAACGTCTCTCTCCAAGTCACACTCTCTTCCTCCGTATACTCCCCTCTCTTGTTCCTGCTACTTATTCATGGCCGCCACCTCATCTCCCAACCACTCTGCTCTCGTACATATTTAGCTACTTCACTCCGATGCGGTAATTTGTTTGATTCTTGTAAACTTCAGATTCTTGTATTAAGCTTAGGAAAGACTATATGAACATGGAAAGTTGGCTACAGCCTTTATTAACACCCCTTAGGTAAAAGAGATTTCACTGCAACTGAATAATATCGTCTGTTTGGGACTGACTAAAAGAGAGAAGCCGTCATCGTACTGAAGGAGTTAAGACTATTTCTCGTGGACTGAGGAAACTTCGTGGTATCTCTTCATTAACAGTTTACTTTACAACCACTGCCACATCAATACTAACTCGAATCTGTTTAATAAAGCGGGTGTTGGTAGTATTTCCTCTCCTTTGCTAGGGAATGTTTGCATCTTGCTGGTTCATATTGACGGCATGCACAGATTCACGCAGTCACAGCCAATACAACGTTCTGACTTTCAGGAGTACCAATTTCACTACGGACAACTCTTCCCTTTTTCATTGGTACTTACCCAGCATGAGCATGGGTTATTTAAGTTGTCACACTTCCACCAAGGAGAGGGTTTAGTATCTCAGTGGACCGAGCACGGACTGATCATTCTATCTACAGCCAGACACCTTAATCCCAAAAGAGATGGCCAAAGATAAATCGCCTCCACATCACCGTCTTCCACAAGCAGCCTACCCTCTCTCCACCTTGCATCACCCTCACTGATACACCTCTCCACCCCTTCCCTCGATCTCATTTACCTCTCCCTCCACCTCGCCCCTTCCACTTTACTCACATACCCTCTCCTGGTCAATCTCTCACTTCTCTTCACGTGAACTGATAAAGATACATATTAATGCAAATGATATCGTTAAGAGGAAGCTATGAATTATAAACATGAGAATATTAAACGCAATATGAACCATAAAATGACAGCTAAGTACGAGGGGTATACGAGCTTCCCACACCAGTAAGAACACTCCTTGTAAACAGTTTCTCAATTTAATTTTTCACACTAAGCCATATATTGCCTGACACCGCATCACGTGAGGGGGTGATCTCGACCAAAGGAGCTCAGGCGTTTCTGTCTCGACTCAGTAACGACTCCTCATCCTACGACGCACCACCCGAGAGAGAGAGAGAGAGAGAGAGAGAAAAAGAGAAACTCCGTAAAGTCTACGGTCTCATCAAGCCATATTTAACTTTTTTCTTATCGTTACCAGAACATAAGCCCGTCTCCGGCAACATCCGCTAGTGGTTAACCCCACCCTCCTATTTTCCTCCATGAATCTATTTTCCTACTAGCTCCTATTTACCCTCATGAACCTATGCTTCGAGTAACTACAGTATTTCCCCCCAAGAGATCTATTCTGCCCAAAGACCTATACTATTTACTATTCATGGACCTATTTTTCCCCTTGACAGTTTACCCCAATAGATCTATTTCTCCCCAGAGAGGCACTTCCCACCCTGGATTTATTTCCCCCATGGACTAGTTTCTCTTCATGAACCTATTATCCCCATGGAACAATTTCCCATGGACTTGTTTTCCTCATGAACGTTATCCCTCCATGGACCTATGTTCTTCACAGACCTATTCACCCTAAGATTTTTTTTTCTCCACGGCAATACCTTTATACCAAACATGGACCTATTTTCTTCCATTAAAAAATTTCTCCACGACCTATCTTTACCCAATGGATCTATGCCCCCATTAGGGTTCATTTCCGTAGTATCCTATGGACCTATTATCTCACTTGGACCTATTCCCAACAAGCCTATTTACCCCCATGGATCTACTCCCTAATGGGTCTATTTTACCTCCCCTCACCAACCCAGTGTAGTTTGTCTCGGATGCAGCCGGGTGACTTTCGGCAAGTTCCCTTCCACACACACACACACACACACACACACACACACACACACACACACACACACACACACACACACACACACACACACACACACACACAGGGAGGGGGGTGGGGAGGCACAGTAGATTTAATTATATCGATACAGACGATGGCTGGTACCAAACACACACAGTAAGTTTTACATACTTCTGAAAACTTACTACAGCCTCGGATATACCACCCTTATTGAAACAGCCCGTCACTTTCACGTCCCACAATAATACCGATAACAATATACAACCTTTCAACAACGCATTTTTTTCTATACTCTGTTCACTTGACCTTGGCTTAAAACGCTGAGTTATAAGATAATATTAACATAAAAATATAATGCTAGTCACGAGGAAGTGCTACAGAAATTAAGTACAGCCACTGTATTGCCTTTTTCTGTCAATGAGCTAGGGGAACAAGCTGCAAAAAGGTGATATTATAGGTCAAGTTAAAGGGAATGAAATATAGTAACCAAGAGACTCATTCCTACCTCATAACCAGGATTCATCGATTCCCACGCAATCACAGCAATGCATTCGTTCTGGGAGTAGCACAGTTCCATCCGTGAAAACATACCAACTACAGCAACCAAGGAGACGTATCACACGTCATAACTACGATCAAACTGTGCAAACCACATCGCATATTTAAGTTACAAAAATTGTCCAATTACGTCAGGTGAAGCCAATTGTAGTAACCAAGGAGACCCACTCTTACGAACTGATGTGGTTGGTGGAATTTCATGCAACCATTACGTAGCATTTAAGTGGCGTTGCCCAGTTCCGTTAGACGAAAACCAATCAACACCAAACCAGACACTGCAACCGAGGTCAACAGTGCACAAGACAAACAAATCATCAATAAATCTGGGGGCGGCTTTACTGGTTTTACTTTAATCTCACGTAAAAGTGGCGTTTCTTTATCTCAAATGCTGGGCTGTAACAAGAGATAAACACAAGAACACAGTGCTAATCACGAAGAAGTGCTGCGGAAAGGATGTACAGCTGCAGAATTGTCCTTTTCGGCCAATGAGCTACCTGAAATTGGCTAAAAAGGAGGGGGGGGGGTGAGAATCTGGGCCAAGTATAGACGAATGAACTAAAAAAAAAAAAAAAGTGATTTTCAACATTTGGGGAAGCCATTACACTCACGGAAATACGCGTCTTTTTCTTCCTTCAATCCAGTGCTATATTTTAATATTTCATTCTTGTTATGTGGTCGCATGAACTTCAAAGAGCCTTGGTTGTGTGGCAGGAATGAGGCCCCATTGGTTACTACAGTCTATTTAATTGGCCTGTGCAGCTGACATGTATGCGGCAAAGTAGGGTGTGTTTGATACGCGGCTGCTGATTGCCCGCCGATGATGTCACTGGAATAAATGCAGGCATGTATTGTTGTGCAACACGCGGACGCAGGTGTACACCGTGGGTGGATATTATAGCGCAACATGCGAGACGTGGGTGTACACCGTGCGTGGATGTACTGCAACATGGGGACGTGGATGTACACCGTGGGTGGATAATTTATTTCAAACGTCACTCATCGTTTTATGACACTTTATAATCAACTTTAATTTTCTTTGATAACAGTAAACTTTTAAAGCTAATTTTGACCTCCTCAGCTTCGGAAATTATTCCATATTTAATCGGGCGGCTTGAATTGAAGGTAGTTTAAAAATATAAATATATAGCCTAAGTGCTAAAATAAGAAGAGGTGTAGATTTACATCATCGGCGGCCAATCTGCAGCTGCGATTCACACACACCCTACTCGGCCCATGCATCTCAGCTGCACAGGTCAATCAAACAGACTATAGACAAATCAAACTTAACCATTCACCGAGCTAAATGGAGTTAGGGTCTGCCAGGTAAGAGTCAGTGCCCCAAATGATTTTTTTTTTTTACTCTTCTTACAAGCCTTCTATAATCATTGGAATATACATCTATTATTAGGCGTGTCACTGTTATTATTATTTCCCACAATTAATTCTGCTGACAAGAGGAATAGATGTCACAACCGAAGCCAACAATAGACACATGAAACAACAGACCAAACGAAGCTAATGGTGGTTCTTCCGTATTCTTGGGTACCTTTAATAATCCAAGTTTCATCATTATTATTTTCCACAATACTGATAACAAGAGGAATAAGCGTCACAACTGAAGCCAACAATAGAGTACACACATGAAAGAACAAACCAGAGGAAGCTAATGGGGATCTTTAGTATTCCTGGGTGCCTTCAAGTACCTCCGCAATAAATACTAAACTGCTTTTACTCTAACTTAGCCCAGATTTTCGTGCTTTCGCAGCTTATCTCACGTAGCTCAGTGGCGGAGACAATACTAAGCTCTGTATCACTTCAACTGCACTTATCTGCGACTAACACCATATTCTACCATTAATCTATTGGTACAACTCAGCATTCAAGATGGACAGACGGCAATTTTAGACAAAGTTAGTGTAAAATGTGTATAGTGACTCAAGATCAAGAGACGGAAATTTTAGGCCAGGTAAATGTGAAAAGAGTATAATGACTCATGATGAAGAGATGGCAATTTTTGGCCAAGTTAGTGTTAAACGGATACAGTGACTAACGATGAAGAGATGGCAATTTTAGGCCATGTTAAAGTAGAACTCGTAAAGTGACAAAAGACATAAACGTGGCAGGCGAGGGCAACAGTGGAATAGACACACGAGGCAATAGAGCAACGGGGGCTAATAGGTTTTCAATACCGTGTCGGGTGGCAGCTTTAAAGAAGAGCTGTGGTGGTGGTGGTGGCTGGACCCTGAGCACCGCTGACCACAGGCATGGCATTTGTCCCTCCCTCATTATGGATATTATCTGAAGGCGAACATGAACAGAAAAGAAGAAGAAATAGACACAACTTTAAAGAACAGCTATTGTGGTGGAGGACCCGGAGCGATTTTAATACAGGAATGGCGTATGGCTCCCTAATTGTAGATTTTACTGAACACTATTTGAAGATGAACAACTGAACAAAAACAAAAGAAAGAGAAAAAAGAGAAAGGAAATAATAATCACTTCTAAACAAAAGGTAAAATGATGACCAGACTCTAAACGCTACTACCACAGAAATTACCTTTTTTTCCCAACTTATTATACTATTGAATTTATTATACTTATTATATTTATTGAACTTATTATACTTATTATACTTGCTGAACACTATTTGAAGGCGAACACTTAAGCATGAGCAGAAGAAAAAGGAAGAAATACAGCCTTAAAGAGGAGACATGGTGGTGGCCGAACTCTGGGCGGTATTGGTCACTGAAATAATTGTGTTTGTCCTTCGTTATGAGCATTGGGTTGTATTTTCGCTGGCACAGGACCCATCTTGGCATGTCTACTTCTGCTATTAATTTTTGCGCATTAGTTACACCTTAATATCCCCTCCAATGTTAAGGATGCAAGCTGTGTTGATGCTGAAACGATATTATTATTATATACAACAGTATTAATGAGAAATATGCAATAAAAATCGGTTTGAGAGAAATACTGTGAAATTCCCGTACGTCATCATGAATGACTCATTATGGAGCACAGTTTAAAGATGAAAACTCGTACAGTAAAGAGAAACTGGTCACGAACACTTTGATGCTGAACAATTGCACAGGAACGGTAGAAAATGATACTATAATCATTACACTAAACAAGCGAAAGTGATTATGACAACGAGAGTGGTTAAGACTTCGCTACCATGTCTTTTCTTTTCTCGGTACCTCAAGACGATTTTCCTGAATGAAGGAGTTAATGAAGTCTGTCTCTTACTCATCCCCATATACTGAATAAAATCGCAATGACATACTAGTAGTCAAGGGTTTAGAGGTATACCGAAAAAGATATGTGGACAGTTTTAGTATCGTATGTACAACTACGGTACCAGAACAGCTAAGATAACACTGGACAACTATGGTAAGAGACAGACAATTATGGTAACAACTACTATGATCATTATGGTAGCAAACAGACAATAATGGTGACAGATAAACAACTATGGATAAAGATGAACAGCAAGTATGGAAGCAGCTGGTAAATTATGCTAACAGGTGGACAACTATGGTAACATGAACAGTTGACGTGGTAAGTAGGCAACAACAGTGGCTAACATTCGACAGCCATGGTACCATTAAAACAACAATGGCAACAGATGGACAATAACCATGGTAAGAGACGGAGGTCAGATTAAACCTTTGAACGACTATGATAACAAACAATGATATAAAACACGTATACCTAAGCTTCAAACCACAAGACCTTCAGTGCTTACCCTTCCTACGTCCTTCCCTTCAGTTTGATAATGCTTGGATAATTTAAGCTTGTTACCCCCAGAGGTTTTTACTCCGTTCAGCAGACATGCCTGGTAGTGAAGGGAAGGAAACTCCATTACTTTCTATTGTTACGAGATGGGTAATGGAGAGGGACCCTTCATGTGGTGGCACTGATATGACCGAGCTGCTCCCCTGACTCTAATTCAAAAATCCCTCAATGCATATTCAGCCCCCAGAAGATAGATACTGGGCAGCAGGGGATCAAGCCAGCAGTCCACCGGGTTCACGTAGATAAGACTGGGACCAAAACAACAACAACAGCAGCAGCAGCAGCAAGATGCGAGGTTTCCCGCAGGCTTAGTTGAATAAAATCGTGAGTTGCATAAATAAGCACACACACACACACACACACACACACACACACACACACACACACACACACACACACACACACACACACACGCCCCTTTTTTCAATGTCCGTAATGGCCTAGGGGGAATATCCACAACAAAACTGCCTGGCTTTCCAACTTAAAGCGGTCCCCAAATTTCAGACTGATCCCGAACTTTAGGGTGGCCAAATATTGTAACTGTTTTGTTGGGAGAGATTATACAGGATTTATTTATTATGCAGGACTATACAGGATTTATTTATATATTCCATCGAAAAGGTGAGAGTTTGGGGACAAGGTAGAGCGAAATTTAGATAAAACGCGTTAGAGTGGATGTTAAAGAAAAATAAAAAGAATAGCAAGAGTTAAATGTCAATTAAAAAAGCGCCTGATTTGCTCTTATATTTATACGTATAAGCTTCAAACCCCTTAGCTGGCACGGGGCTTTTCTGAGAGAGAGAGAGAGAGAGAGAGAGAGAGACAGACAGAAGAGAGAGAGAGAGAGAGAGAGAGAGAGAGACAGACAGACAGACAGAGAGGAAATACAGAAAAGAACGTGTGGAAATGAGCAAGCAAATATAGAACCAGACATACATAGCAATTCAGAGGAGGTATTTTAAAGCTTCTATTCTAACCTGACAAAGATCTCTCACCCTCTCAGCACAGTTGATGGTCTGACTGATTTAACTAGTAACCAAGGAGACTCATCCCTTCCTCATAACTTGGCCTCGTCAAATTTCACACAAACATGATATAGTATTTAATATGTGGAAGTGGATCAGTTCCGCCAGATGAAAATAAACAGACAATGCAAAAAATAAAAGAGAATTTCTTATACTGGTGCATGTATAGATGTGAATGAAATATTATACAGTATTCAGGAAACTATGATATCTGAAGTGAGGTATTAATAACTGACACATTAGCGAATTATATCATCCTAAGAACTATTATAATTAAGGTGTAATACTACTAACACACACAGATGAAGCTCCCGATACTGTGTCGAAATAAGCAAGGAATTGTTGTTACTATTAAAATTATTATTGTTATTATTACTGCCATTATCATTATTTCTATTGTTATCATTATTATTACTATTAATATTCTTATGATTATTATTATTTTTATTATTATTATTATGACTATCATCAGAGTCCCAAACCTATAAAAATCTAGCCTTCATTTCCAATGACTGACAGAAGTACTGACAGACAAAGACAGAAGTACAGACAGACAGGTAGGCAAAAAAAAAAGACAGACATATAATCACACGGCAGTCAATAACGTCAGTGGAAATCAACGAGAAGTCATTATTAAAGGTCTCTAAACCTATAATCACCGAGGCTGCCATTGCTAACCACAGGCACATAGACAGACAGAGCCACCCGCAGATTATACGCATCGGAATGAGGCAGGAGTTATTATTATAGCACCCGCCAAACCTATAATAATTCAGGCGGGGCATTAACAGGACTTACCGAAATTCAATTATCGAAGATCCGTAACACTAAATAATTCGCTACCATCAGTGTAAATATTTCCCGGCGCTTAACACCGACAGAGATGATTCGGGTGACAAAGGTGGAATTCCCAGAGAGAGAGAGAGAAAGAGTGGGAGCGGGGTTATTCGGTGGAGTGGGTGGCGTGGAGGGGGTGAAGTGGAAGAGTGGAGTCAGATGTCACTCACTTAGGGACGTAAATATCGCCACTGCTCTGTTCCGCCACGCACATTGACCTTCGTATTAACTGACATTATTTCGACATGAACAAGCAGATAGACAGACAAAGAGATCATTTTAATGGCGGATATTTAGTAATTTCATGTAGACAGATGGACACACAGATAGATAGATACTGTAGATATACGCTGATAGATATAGATGCGGAGGTAGGTAGGTAGAAGACAGACAAATAGAAATGTATATGGGCTAGATGGACAGACAGACTGGCAGATCCAAAAATTCACTGGTTTGATTGGACTTGGATAATATATTCTATCATCACAAGGCTTTATTCACTAAGGTACGCCCGTATCGTCAAATTAATCTATACAGCCAGCACAATCGAATCTTCATATAGTCTGTGCTGTGATGGTAGGACAGGTTTCGGTAGAAGTGTGTGTGATTAATTTATATCACTCAAGGGAGGTACTGGCTGATGGAGGGTACTACGAGTATATAGAGCAGTACTTTGTGCAAAACAGAGAAGTACTTTGAGTGTACAATAGAGAAGTATTCTAAGTATTCAAAACTGAAGTACCAGACGCCCCCATCTGCATCACGTTACATCATGATTAAAAAATATAAAAAAGTTTTTGAATGAGTAACCTAGCTAAAATTAATAATCTACTGGGCGTCCCTTGTTCTTCAGAAACCTCTTGAGACGCTCAGGGACAAGTCTGGTACCCTTTGTCACTGCCAGAGACATCACTACCTGGCTGAGAGACTGCCAAGCTGAGGCGCTGCAGAAGTGGCCTAGTGGTTCCCCAGACCTCAACCCCAATAAAACTTCATCTGTCCCTCTGCCAGACTCTGTCCCAGAGCGTCACAAAACGTGTCTGAAGGAAAAGCGACGCCCAAGAGATTGCGGATTTCAGCTGAGTGACCCATTAAATATCTTTCACTTTTTTTAATCATGATGTCATGCAGAGGGGGGCGTCTGAACTTTTGGCCAGCACTTGTTGAGTACTTTAAGTGTACAAAACAGACAAGTACTTTGACTGTACAAAACTGAAAAGTACTCTAACAGTGTACAAAATGGAGAAGTACTCTGGGTGTACAAATGGAGTACTTTGAGTGTACAAAATAGAGAAGTAATTTTTGTACAAAATTGAGAATTACTTTCAGTGTACAAAATAATGATGAACTTAGACTTTACAATACTCAGAGGCTCTTTCAGTGTACAAATTAGAGCAGTACGGTACTTTGAGTACAAAATGGAGTACTTTCAGTGTACAAAACAAGTACTTTGAGTGTGCAAAAGAGAAGTGCTTTAAGTGTAAAGAATAGAGAAGTACTCTGAGTGTACAAAATAGAGAAGTACTCTGAGTGTTGGCTACAAAGTAGCAAAGTTCTTTGATCGTCGACAAAATAGAGAAGTACATTGACAGTGTACGATACAGAGAGGTACTCTGAATGTACAAAATAGAGAAGATGCCTTGAGTATACAAAATGGTAGTACTCTGAGTGTACAAAAGAGTAGTGCTTTGGGGATGCACAAAACATAGAAGCACTCTGAGTGTACAATACGGAGAAGTAGAGTGTACAATATAAATGGTACTATTAGTGTACCAGAGAAGTACTTTGAAAGTGTGCAAAACTGAGAAATACTCTCAGTGTAAAAACTAGAGACGTGTTTTCAGTACAAGACAGAGAAGTACTTGCAGTGTGTACAATATAGAGCAGTACTCTCAGTGCACAAAAATAGAAAAGTACTTTGATGTAAAATACAGAAGAACTTCGTGTACAAAACAGAGAAGTGAGCAAAAAAAAAAAAAAAAAAGTACAGTACTTGCAGTGTACGAAACAGAGAAGTACTTTAGATGAACAAAACAGAACAGTATTTGGGGAATGTTGAAAAAGAATAACTATATCAGAGCATAACGTGTTCAATTTGATGATGCAATATTTAATTCACTCCTGTTACTGCCTCGTGATTGTATTTACCTTGGGAGAGTTGTGCTGCTGTGGATGTGTCAATGAAGAATGTACCTGACTCCGGCGGCAATAATTGATGATGATGATGATACAGACAGATAGATATATATAGATAGATAGGTAGATAGATTGATAGGTAACATTAAACTGAGAGACTAATTTAAAAAGCGGAATCAACTAAGGGAAAGACAGAGAGAAGGAAAGAATAACGAAGAAAGTGAACAAAAAATGCAAGGTAGATTTGCAAATCAAACAATATATTCAGTTTAATATGCCGTGTGTGATTACTGAAACCCTATGATATTGTGTAATTGGAAAAGCGGGTGCAGTGTTAATTTCAGGCCCTCGTGATAGACTGATAGATAGATTAGATAGATAAAATAAACAGACAGGTAGACAGTAGAAATAAGTAATTTGGAGGGCAGGTGGTAAAGATTGACACACGCATTATAAGCAAAACTGAAATCACTGCACAAATAGACAGACAAAGACAGAAAAACAAATAGATATACATAGATAGATAGATAGATAGACTGATAGAAAGAGAAAGAAAGACAGACAGAGATATAGATACTCGTAGAAAGATAAACAAACAGACTGGATAGACAAATGAAGAGAGAGAGAGAAAGAAAGATGAGTAAATTGATGGGGAAACAGAGAAGTTAACAGAGACAGATATTGACAGACAGACAAGCATACAGACATGTAAACAGATAGGCAGATAGACCACCAGATAGACAGACAACATGTAGGTAGGAAAATACTGTAGGTATATAATCACACACACACACACACACACACACACACAGACACACACACACACACACACACACACACACACACACACACACACACACACAAATTATATCTATCTATATATATATAAATGAAAATAATTGCAAAGATACAGACATTCATGGGTAAGCAGGTACACAGACAGACAGACAGGCTGACAGATAGACAGACAGATAGATAAACAAACGGCAAAGTTAGATAACGCAGTTAGATAACGTGCTGGGAAGGGTGAGTACTGTATTAATATTAGTTCCTGGTGATTATGTTCACGTGAATAATTTACATGACGTCAACTTTAAAGCCTGCAGGAGAGAGAGAGAGAGAGAGAGAGAGAGAGAGAGAGAGAGAGAGAGAGAGACA
The DNA here is from genome assembly GCF_032717465.1 of Coenobita brevimanus. NCBI lineage: Eukaryota > Metazoa > Arthropoda > Malacostraca > Decapoda > Coenobitidae > Coenobita > Coenobita brevimanus. Next base: position 586,264 of record NC_136958.1, on the reverse strand, counting down.
GACAGACAGACAGACAGAGACAGAGACAGAGACAGACAGACAGAGACAGACAGACAGACAGACAGACAGAAACTAACCACGACAGAATCATCATCAAGGAGCAGCTAGCCAATAATCCAAATCTTCAGACATCATGTTTCGTGTATGTGTCAACTCAGGAAGCTTTCTACTTCTTACCTGTTTATTACCGTATGCAAGTTATTAACATTTACACCTAAGTTAAAATGAACACCAAGTCTATATTACGAGATATATATACTCGTCAGACACAAGAAAACATCAAGGTGGAAGACGTGATATTCTTTGCTAAGGTGTAAAAAGTGATATTCTTTGGTTAGCTTGAGGAGCCAGAGAGCCACCTAAGCCCACGAGAACACGAGCCAAAGAACAGGAAAGAACACTCACTCGGATTCTGGGCGGGATGGGAGAGAGAGAGATAGCCGCTGTTTTCTTGCTCACCTGAAACAAGATAAAAGGATTACAGTATCTTACAGCACTGTTACTGTTGGCCATGTCTAATCCTTATCTTCACCACCGTCATCACTGCTATAATGAAGTACCATAACAGTAATAACAATAAAAATAATAATAATAATAATAGTGAAACCAAACCATTCGGGGGCCGAATGCTAATCGCCCGCCAAAGTATGCTCTTCAGTACGATACAAGTTATCTACAAACCAAAATAAATATCAAGAAAATTTGCAAAACTCAACAGCATTCAGGCATCGTGCTTCGCAAAAGAACAATCCATGCTGAAAATTAAACAAAAGCATTTGGGGATCAAATGTTAATCGCTCACCATAATATGTTGTTGATTAAGGTACAATCGCTCAAAAAAGTATCCTTACTCACGTGAACGCACGACGCCACAATGAGCAGAGCGATTCGAACAGTGTCGGTATTCCATATTTCGTCGTCCGGTGTGTCAAAACACCTTGCGTCACGTTAGTATGGATACTTTTTTGAGCGACAGTACAAGTTACTTACAAACCAAATTTAAAATTCGCAAAACTCTACGGAATTCAGTCACTGCTTTTCACAAAAAGCCAATCCATATTAAAAAAATTGTGGCTGCTGGCATTCGGTCGTCTATGATGACAATCTCAACAAAAGTAACAGGCGTCTGCACATCCACACAGTTGCTCTTTCCTGAAGGATTGGTGAAAATTCGTCCACAACCTCCCGAGATATTCTGACAAAGCACACCAACGCACGCACGCGCGCACGTGCGTGCCAAAAAGCCTCCGGAGTAATGTCCATTTACTTTTTAAGCGGAAAGAATCAGACTATTGACAAAAGAAAGAGCACTTCCCACAGGGATGTGGGAAGTTTTAATGACAACAGCAACAACAACAACAACAATCATAATCATAATAATAATAATAATAATAACAACACTTGGTACACCCACACCACCACCACCACCAGCATCAAACCAGATATATGTAAGTGTCGGGTCATATAATCAAATGCCAAACACATAAAAAAAAGTATTACCAATGGCGTAATTACCCAAAGGCCATTAAGGTGAGGGGTGGCAGGAGTGTAAGAGGAGATGGTAATACTGCAGACTAATAGCAAGAGCCAGGCTTGAAAATTAATGAGACGTTATTGCCAATACCTGCTCTATATGCGTTGCCTGCCGCTCTGTCTCGGCCATTTCTCTCTCTCTCTCTCTCTCTCTCTCTCTCTCTCTCTCTCTCTCCAGATGAGTCTTTACCTCGCCATCAATCTGTTTTCCTTCTCCAAGACACCTGATATTCTTCCTCCTCCAACATTCCTTCCATCATTATCTTCCTTTTTCTCCTTCCTAATTTTGTATTATTCTCTTCCTCCTTCCCAACACCTCACTTCGTCTTTCCTTCTTCTTCTTCATGCTCAACTTTCCTCCTTCTCCGTAATTCCTTCTTCTGTTACTTCTCCCTCCCTTCTTCTCTCCCTATTTCTTCCACTCCTTTCTTCTCTCCCCCCGCCCTCTCTTTTTCCATTCCCTATTTTCCCATATTCTTTCTTTTACTTTCCACTCCATCTTGCTTTTTTTCAGTTTAGTGTCCCTTCTGTCTCCTTCTCCTCCTTCATTCAAGCCTTCCTTTCTTTCTTCCTCTTGCCTCTATGCTCCTCCTATTATTCACTGATTGCATTGCGCAGTTGACCCTTGTGCGGTGTGGTGCGGTGAGGATCTGTCCGTTCTCCCCTTTGGGGCTAAGATGCGAATGAATGTGTTTGAATGGATGAGTAAATGGGGAGTGTGTCGTCCTGTCTCGGCTACCTCCTTTTCCTTGGGGGAAGCAGCCTAGGTATTTAGATAGATAGATAGATTATTCCTTTCTTCGTCTCTTATCTTCCTTGTTTCAATTCTAGTCTTCATTCCTTCCTTCCTCGCTTCCTCTTCCCCCCATCTTCTCATTCCCCTCACGTCTTCCTTCTTTTCTTCCTCTCGTTCATCAAGCCTTCTCCCTCTTTCCCTCCTCTTCACCTCTTCCTCCTTCCCTACTCCTTCCCTTCCTCCCTTCTCCAGGTTTCCCTTCTTTCCTTAATTTTCCTTCCTCTTCCTCTCTTATTTTTCGCTTTTCCATTATTCCAATTATTTCCTTCCCGCCCTTTTTCCATCTATCCATTTTTCGTCTCTTCCTTTTTTCCCTTTTTCTCTCTTCGACTTCTTTCATTTCCCATCTCTTCTCCCCTCTCCTTCTCTCCTCTTTCCCTTCTTCTTCCCCTTACTTTTCCCTCTCTTCCTCCCCTTCCTATTCCCTCTCTTTCTCCATTTTATCTTTTCTATTTCCCTGCTCCTGACTACTTCCTCCTTCCTCTTTATTTTCTCTCTTCTTCCTTTCTTCTCTTCCCGTTTTCCTCCTTCCTTGTTCTTGACTTCTTTTCATCTCCTTTTCTTCCTCCTCTTCTTTCTCCCTTCCCCTCCTCCCTCACATCATTTTTTAACCTCATTTTTACCTCTCTCTCTCTCTCTCTCTCTTTCTCTCAACGAACTATTGGCAAAACATCGGCAGAATGAGAGAAAAATTACTAAAGTTAAAGCCGACGAGAGAGAGAGAGAGAGAGAGAGAGAGAGACAGAGAGAGAGACAGAGAGAGAGACAGACAGACAGACAGACAGACAGACAGATAGACAAACTCAACAAAAATTAAATTCAGCCAACATCATACACAAAATAACACCACAATCACTCATGCATGAAAAAAACATGAAAGATTGCGAACGAGAGAAGAGCGTAATATACATATGCTGTATGTATATAATGTATATGTGTAATTCACCGGGTCGGTCAGGATCACTTGATGGTCGTGATTGTCAGCTTTTACCCTCCCGGAAGGGAGCTGAGAGCTCATATAGTCCCATCTAAGGGCAAGGCTGTGACCTTCACACACGCACACACCCGTCCCCTTGCTCAAGGGGGACAGTAACCACCCACTTCGTCAGTGAAACTTTTCGCAACCTGAGCAAGGCGCGAACTCCCGTCCACCAGTTGGCAAGCGAGAACGTTACCACTGTACCAGCGAGCGGATATGTGTGTGTGTGTGTGTGTGTGTGTGTGTGTGTGTGTGTACTAAAAACCAAATGTAAAAAACAGGGGTACGTGCAAAAGACAGAAATAACGCCTAAAAATCTGATTCGTCCAACACCATACCCGAATTATAACCCAAACCAAGTCACGCGCGAAACGCAAAAACGCGAGAAATTATGAACGAGCGAAATGTGGAGTGAGAGGATTACCTGTTTTACTGCCGTGACGTTATTGCATATCAGTCTATTTCATTCTATAACATTTTATACTGCATCTGTAATACCTCTCAAATTACCCCTTCAATACGGTGACGGCATTTTTACCGTATTCTTGTTGTTTACAGGTGACTTTCTTCACTTTACGATGAAGAATAACACCCACATCTGGATGGGCATATGAGGGAGGGAGGTGTGACTAAGGTTGAGGGCAGCAGGATGGCGTAGGACAAAGTGACGCTAGTTTGCGGCCATCCCTTCCTGGGTTACGAGAGAGAGAGAGAGAGAGAAGGGTGGGGGGGGGTGAGGAAAGAGAAAATGGGGGGGGGAAGCAACAGAATTAGATGTAGGTAACTGAGGAAAGGAGTAGGAGAGAAGGGAGTAGGGAGAGAGAGGGGGGGAGGAAGAAAGGTGAGAGAGAGAGAGAGAGAGAGAGAGAGAGAGAGAGAACCACTGAGCTAGATATTCATGGTGATCTTTCCTTTATATGGTGCTGGATAGGGACGCCTTCACGTGGTGGCACTGATATAACAAGGCGGCTCAACTGCCTGGTTATACAAACGTCCCTCAACTACTTCCCACTTCCTTTAAAACGAGGACGGTGAGTTATAAGAGAAATTTTAGCCTGCAGTCCACCGGGTTCACATTTCAGAGGAACCCGAGGCTACAACTGCTACTACTACTCTCCCGCATTTAAAAGGAAAATTTATCAAAGCTGGATAGCCCCACGTCCACAGCCAGCGAGCACAGTTAGCCCCATGTACTGTAAAACTATCATCGTAAACCCTAAAATCGTTTTCTTTAATTGGTTGTTAGGGAATGCTTACATTTCGTACCTCCTCCTCCTCCTCCTCCTCCTAATCCTCATCATCATCATCATCATCATCATCATTATATAAAAAAAAAAAACTCGCGCAGCTTACTCTTCTCGCGCATGCCAGGGAGTGAGAAAGAGAACAAAATAACTGCAAGAGCTAAACAAAAGCTTAATATATTTTAATCGACCAGCACCGTGAACTATTAACACCAAAATTACCTATGCATTAAAAAAAAAAGGAAACTTGTGAATGAAAGGGATATGTACTTAGAGGATTACCCTTTTCAGCAATATTACTTTTGAAAATTGTATTACTGCTGACGCTGAAGGATTGTATTTAACTCCATAGAGACCATAGGCAGTGAGGCTGTTAGATGCACACATCTGTTTATATATTACATAAAAACTTTCATCCGTCCGACACCACACACACACACACACACACACACACACACACACAATCAATCAATCATTAATGCTAATGCATCGACGCGCAAAAACGTGGAAACTAATAAAATGCGTGAAATGTGAAGTAAGAGGATTAACATTTTCAGTAAGATTATTTTTAAATATTTTGTATTCTTTTTTAATACCAAAGGATTTAATTCAGATGAAGAGATATTTAACTGTAATAGGATAAACACGCACACACACATGAGAGAGAGAGAGAGAGAGAGAGAGAGAGAGAGAGAGAGAGAGAGAGAGAGAGAGAGAGAGAGAGAGAGAGAGAGAGAATTACCATAAACAGGGACAGGGCTAAAAATACGAACATCACCACCAAATCAGTCACGCAACAAACAAAAAAAAAAAAAAACAGGAATAATTATGACTAAACGAAATGTGCCGTAAGAGGATTGGACATGGCTGACCCCTAAATCCCACACACACACACACACACACACACACACACACACACACACACACACACGAAACCAGCTAAAAGCCAAGTGAATGGAAGCGAGAGCCGGCTAAATGAAACGGAGCGCCGAAACATGTACTGAAATAGTGTCGAAGCATGTATCAAAATACAGAAGACGCCGAAGCAAGTATCAAAACAGGGCGCCGAAGCATGCATCAAATATAGAGAGAGCGTCAAAGCATACATAAAAATACGGATAGCGCCGAAGCATGTATCACAATATAGGAAGCGCCGAAGCATGTATCACAATTTAGAGGGCGCCGAAGCATGTATCACAATATAGAGAGCGCCGAAGCATGTATCATATAGAGAGCGCCGAAGCATGTATCACAATATAGAGAGCGCCGAAGCATGTATCACAATATAGAGTGCAGAAGCATGCATCACAATATAGAGAGTGCAGAAGCATGTAGCACACAATATAGAAGGCGCCGAAGCATGTATCACAATACAAAGGGCGCCGAGGAATGTAACAAATTAGAGACAGCACCGAAGCAAGTATCAAAATAGAGAGAGCGCTCAAGCATGTATCACAATAGAGAGAGCGCCGAAGCATGTATCAAAATGGAGAGAGAGAGAGAGAGAGAGAGAGAGAGAGAGAGAGAGAGAGAGAGAGAGAGAGAGAGAGAGAGAGAGAGAGAGAGAGAGAGAGAGAGAGAGAGAAGAGGGAAAGCCGGTTAAGTCTTTCAGCATGATTTTTTCTTTTTTTTTTACACGAGCTTGTGATAGTGACGTGTGTGTTTGGTTCTGCTCGACGAGCGCGTGCACATGTGTGTGTGTGTGTGTGTGTGTGTGTGTGTGTGTGTGTGTGTGTGTGTGTGTGTGTGTGTGTGTGTGTGTGTGTGTGTGTGTGTGTGTGTGTGTGTGTGTCGTATTAAAACAGAGTATTACCGTATTAAAACAGCACTACCTTATTAAAACAACACTATCGTATTAAAACAGAGCACTACCATATTAAAACAGCACTATCGTATTAAAATAGCATTTATCGCATTAACACAGATAGCTCATTAAAAACAGAACTATCGTATTAGAACAAAGCACTACCGTATTAAAACAGCACTACCGTATTAAAACAGTGCACTACCGTATTAAAACAGAGCACTACCGTATTAAAACAGCACTACCGTATTAAAACAGTGCACTACCGTATTAAAAAGGAAAGTGTAAATTACTCTTCATGCACTAGTTGAATCTTGATCCCCTCTTAGATGTTGTGCTATTTTTCATATATATAATCGATAATATCTCCAGACGCCTTTTTTTTTTTTTCAGCTTAGAGGATCCATGCGAACTGGTGGAGTCAAACACATCCTTCATGAACCCCTTCACTACGAGAGGCCGCATCTCAGACGAATATGATGAGTTTGAGGTGGTAGGAGAGGAACTGAGAAAGCGTCACCGATACAAGTTAACTGCATACCACGAGCAATATCCGCACTTTGGCGACTCTAGGGCAAGCGTTTCTCTCTCTCTCTCTTACATGCACACAGATTCAAAAAACAATACTGCACACCCACACCCACACACAAACAAACAACAACAACACATGCACAACCTAAATAAAATAAAACAGACGAAAAAGCCACATAAAACGTACAAACCGCCAGAACACGCAAAAAATAATTAATAAACAAAAGTGACACGGCAAGAGTCCTCCTCCTCCTTCAGAAACTTGGCTCGAAGCAACACGACCCCTGAGAGCGAAACAGCGTCGGGATGCATGTTTCACCGCCCCGCTGAGATGGTGAGCGGTCTGTCAGCGCTTGTGATATATTTTAATCTCTCTCTCTCTCTCTCTCTCTCTCTCTCTCTCTCCTCAGATTAACATTTTACTGTTTTGTTTCTATATCCGGTTCACTTGGCAACTCACATCCCGCCATTTTTTCCAAATTTCAGTGGCCATTCTCGTGTCGTTTCGGATCTGGTTCTCTCGTATCTTTTGCTCCATTTTCTATTGACTTTCTCTTACTCTTCACTCAGTTTTCCATTATACTTCGTTTTTATTATTGCGTTTCGCCCGTGCCGCTTCGCTAACCTCCCTGTGTCGTATTTGGCTTTGTGTTTCATTTTTACTGTTTCTTTTCAGATTATTATTCGAGTATTTTTCCCTACATTTCCCTGATGATGGCATCCGAAGATAAAGGCTGAGGTGTGTTTGTCTGCGTGTTTTATTTTCCCCACTCCAGAATTCGCTGGGAGCGGTCAAAGAGCAGCCTTTGTCCATGTAGGAGGAAGAGGAGGAGGAGGAGGAGGAGGAGGAAAAGGAGGAGGAGGAGGAGCAGGAAGAGGAAGAGGGGGAGGAGGAGGAGGAGGCAAATATTACAGCAGTTTATGGAAAACGTTTTGGGGGCTACCTATAGTACGAGTATCTGCATTTGCTGTGAGACTCAATTTTCATAGAGTTTTGTTGGGTTTGTTTTTCATTCGTTGTGGGTCGCCAATCGTGCTTCACTCTCACTGTTAACCCCTTCAGTTCGATGACATTCACTGTTGACCCTTTCTGGCTGAAGACGTTTTAATTCTTGCGACCTCCAGACGATTTTTGACAAGATCTGGAGACTAGACCTGGTGACAGGGTTAGAAACGATTTTAATTAACTGCTACACAACGTCTCTAAGCTGAATAAGATCGTCTGAAGGTGGAAAGAATAACAAAATACGTGATCGGAGTTAACAGTGATATTTCTTTGATAACAACTGGCCACACATGATAAAGCAGGAGTGACTTTAACATGAAGAGGTGAAGCAAATTGTGTCTGAGATAAGGCGAAAAGGGGAGTAGGTACGCTAAAATTTACAGTCAGGAAATGGAGATGTGCGGAAGAGCATACAAAGAAATATTAATATGAAAACGAAAAAGGATATTACTTACGATAATATTTAGTCAGGAAATGGAGATGAGCGGAAGAGCATACAGAAAAATTATGAAAACGAAAAAGGAAATTAGTTACGATTATATTTACAGTCAGGAAATGGAGGTGTATGGAAGAGCATAGAGCGAAACAACAAAATTTATGGAAGCGTACGCGCTGAAACAAAATAAAATTGACTATGATGCATTTTAGAAAGTATTTTGAGTAACAGACAAAGCTGCTGTAAATCCATAATGCATGACGACTACAAAATCTTCTTAAAAACAGGAATAAAATAACTGGAACGAGCATACAGGAAATAAAAGGCTAGAAAATATAACGTGTCTTCAGGGCAAAAAAGTACTTGACTCTTGTGCATATGTCCATGACGATGGCGGTGATGATAACTGACGGTGACGATGACGGTGATGAAAACAGTGACGGTGACGAGGACGGGGGTGATGACTGAGGCGGTGACGATGATTGTGACGGTGACGATGACGGTGGTGGTGATGACTGTGGCGGTGACGATGTCTGTGACGGTGACGATGACGGTGGTGATGGCTGTGAGGTGACGATGTCTGTGACGGTGACGGTGACGGTGACGATGACAATGTTGCTGCTTCTGATGAAAGTAACAAAATGACAAGGAAACCATAGACTGAAAAAAAAAAAAAAAAAAAAAGTCAGAAAATACACCACCCGCACCCATCAATTAGTCTTTGGGCCGACCATTTGACTGTGCCCTGTGACCTTGACCTTCGACCAACTGTCTCAATGCGAGTTACTTCATTCTCTCTGATCCTTAATACTTCCACCACGTTTGCTCCAGAACAGAGGAAAACTGTTTGAGCTGACCTTACCCCGACAAAATTATGACCTTTCTCCGTGCCCTTGACCTTTAAATAGAATCGCTATAGCCTTGTATTACCCTAAACCCTACGCATCGCCAGACTTTGGTGTAAATGGGAGTATGAAAAATGTGTGAGTTAATTTTGCCAGGTAACTCTGACCTTTGACATGCTGTTTCCAAAAACGGTCAACTCCTTGGCTTATTCTCCCACCATGTTTGACTCAAATCGGATCAGGTGTTATAGTTTGTTCACACACAGACGCACGAGTCGAAATCTGATCCTGCCCTGTGACTTTTTACCTCTGACTGATTGATCTCAAAAGTGAATTTCTTTGTTTGCATTACCCTCTACTTTATCACAGTTTGGTTAAAGCCGGATAAAATACTGATTACACTGGATCGTGGTAGGTCTAAATTTGACCTACCTTTGTGACCTTGACCTTTTGACCTATTCTCCAAAACAGTAGGACAACCCTTTGGCTGTCCCTTCACACACACACACACACACACACACACACGCACACGCACACACACACACACACACACACGCACACACACACACACACGCACACACGCAGGCACGCGCGTTACCCAAAACTATACCCACACTCACGCTTTGACTGAAAATTATACGGAACCTACAAAAATGAAACACCATAAAAAATAATGATACCCGGAAATTATCCCGGCATGAAACTGAGAAAGACTGCTGGCTGATGACAATAACAGTATCTCAAAATAAACGAAGTAGACTTGGACTACTGAAGAGTGGCAAATAACAAACAGAAATTAACTTCTGTAAAATAGCAACACTTTTGTAATCTTGCTATTCTCAAACGATTATTGTTATTATTATTATTATCATCATCATCATCGCAGCACAGAATGGACCTCCCGTACTGGGAATGATTCATCTCAAGAAAGGCGTTTGCTTTCAAGGGGTTAGATATGTTCTTAGTCATCCTTTCACTACCAGAAATCCTCCCTAAAGTGGATAAGATAGTCTGGAGGCAGCAAGAATGGAAAAACAAACAAACAAACAAACAAACGTGTTGATGTGGCAAAAAAAATATATATATATATATATATATATATATATATATATATATATATATATATATATATATAAACCTTTCAATATCAGGCATTTGCATTTCACAATTATGTCCGCATATTACACAAATTTCGCAACCCACTTCCTATGGATTGCAGGGACGACTCAATCACCGTTACCAGCGATTACCCACCATCGCTATCAGCTTCCCCTAACACCTTTCATACATTACTGTGTCTGAATTTTACCTCCACTGATTGTATTATTATTCAGTAATGTCAGGAAGCAACCAAAATACCTGGCCTCCTTGTACCAGCTGACTAGGCCAACTCCCACAAAACACAAGATTGAAGAGAGCAATATATGAACCGTCCTTTATTCTTGCTACCCTCAAGCAACCTTTTTTTACAGCTCAGAAAGAATCCCTCGTCGTGAAAAACTAAACTCCCTTCCCCCGAGGAAGGCGGTGGCTGAATCGGTAGAGAGGCGGCCTGCAGTCCTATTGGACCCAGGATCGATTCCCGGCTGGGGCAGGGATCAGTTTAAGGATTTGAATTTCCTAAAAGCAGACTTTCCTGATCTGCCAGACGACCCGCCATGTAATAAAATACCCCCTCCAATACCAATACACCAGTCCTGTATATGACAGCCCTAGCATGTATTCAATATGGATGGTGGGTGTTAGCGCCGAAGTGGTGACATGTGGAGGTGTGGGAGGACTACAGGGCCTTGGGATATGTCACTGCCCCTGAGAAATAGGCCCTGAAGCCTTTGCCCAGAGTCGGACACGTAAAAAAAAAAAAAAAAAGGAAAATAATAATAATAATTCTTGCTGCTACCAGAGGATTTTATTCAGGAGAGGCGTAACTCCATTAGCGAAGGCTATATCGAACCCATCCAGTTCATTCTCTTCTGAACTAAATAAAATGATATGGAAGGTTAAAATCACCCAGATGAAGTAAGAATGAAAAGAAAAAAGAAGGCTCCCTTCGTGAAATACATGAAAATAATAAAACAAAGAGCACAGAAAAGCCTAATGCATGAACGAAGAAAAAAAACAAAACAAAACCGTGACCAGCGTAATGATCCAGCCCCAAACACATTAAAACCTATAACAATAATGAACCGCGAAACAGCAGTAAAACCCGAACTGCCAAACACATAGAAGCCTCAAACCAGTAAAGCGTGACCGAAGGGAAGTGAGGAATAAAACAGCCGTAAAAACACCAAACACCTGAGAGCACAGGTTAGGGCGAATGAGGGTAACACGGAAAACAAAAGCAGTAAAACATGACTAAGGGAGAGCTGTGAATGAAATAGTAAGCAGTCTGTTCCTTAAATATGCGACGAGGACGACGACAACGAGGACGACGACAACGAGGACGACGACAACGACGACGACGATGATGACGACTGATGATGATGATGATGATGATGAGGATAAAACATGATAAAGTATACCTATTCCTGCGATATGTATATATGTATGTCGATTCTGTTGAAATCCGCGCACTAACTTTCTCCTATTTCAGATGGATTTTATTTTTGGGATTCCCTTTGGCTGACCCCCTTAAGATTCACTAGGGAAGGTCACGTTACCCAAATATCGCATTACGGACGACAGTAATTTGTAGAGCATCTGCTGAGATTTCAAAACATTATCTGTCTTCCTTTCATCATTTCTGAGAACTTTAATTTGGTGACGGGGACTGACTCCCTCCCCCAAATCATGGATGGAAAACCATACGGTATACAGTATAGTGGAAGACCTTCCCAGTATCCCAAACGAACTCATCTGGGATGTTTCATTCCAGTCCATCAAATAGCCTGAGAGGAGTTAAAACACACACACACACACACACACACACACACACACACACACACACACACACACACACACACACACACACACACAGAGGCAGGCTGAATCTCGCGTAACAGTATACAGTACGGAGCGATGCCGAACATGATACCATCCTGCTTCGCAGGATAATAATAATTATTATTATTATTATTATTATAATAACAGGATACAGAACTTAATCATCATGATCATCGTCATCATCACCACCAGGTAAGGGAATGTATGTGGGAAGCATTCTAATAAGCTCCACGTTACACTCCATTTTCCTGGTGAGCAGAGCTACGCATCACGGTCATGTATATGTTATAGGGAATTTGTGTAACCAATAATTCCATGAAATCCCTAGTGAATTCGTGAAATGACTAAATTAGGATGGACTAATTAAGGTTAGGTTAACTTAGGCTGCGGTTAGGTTAGGCTGGGACAATCTATGTTAGGTTAGGTAGGTTAGGTGTTAGGTTAGGTTAATTTATATGAACCCTTAACATATCTTAGCATTCCTATAAAATAACCTAACCTAACCTACCCTAATTAACCTAAACTTAACCTAGATTATCCCAACCTAACGTAACCGCAGCCTAAATTAAACTAACCTTATTCAACCCATCCTAATTTAAACTCATTTCACGGATTCACTAGCGAGTTCATGAAATCGCTGGTTACACAAACTCCCTGTAACATATATAGCGGGCACTCACTGTGTTCATCGCCACGCTCAGTTTGAAATACCAGAACACTCCTGTGCTAAGACGTGCTCTGTACTGATGAAACAAATATAACACCAACGCAACACAGAAGTGCATAAAATCTTTTGCTGAGACCAGGGCAATACAGTGGAGCACTTCTATCCAAGGTCTAGCGGTAGGCTATATTATGTAACTCAGCGGTATTGTCAAAAGTAGACATGGAAACGTGAAAGACCCTACTTTATGAGGGTAATTTTCCTGCACCTATGAGGATAAGACAAAGTTAGAATGCATCCCCGTTTACACTGCACAATTCACGGCGAGACAATAAGCTCAAATTTCTATTAACTTCCATTACGTATTCCAATAACCAAGTCAAGATCTGAGTGCTTTCCTTCCCCCAGTCAATCTCATATTCAGTAATAACCTCCAGAGTGTCTTATTAAACATCATACCGGATAGTGCAATGCAAACTCGCATTTTATACGAAAATTTCTGACACACATGATGAAGATGGAACTTTCTTTTTACCCTTCCAGTAGTGTTAATGACTGCACTCTGTCATGTGGGATGCAGACTGACCATATAGAATAACCACCGGCTTAGCAAAACTTAATGTCAAATATTACAGACTTGCATCCACTTCGCAATGTAAGAATTAAGCATACGGCCCTGTCACTCATGGCGGAATGAGTTACTTCTGCCATGTAGAATGCGATGACCAGACACCTTAAGCCTGCATTGGAATATATCATAAATTTCTAGGAACGGTAAATGTTAGTTATAAGCCCCAGTTACTTTGCTATCAATATCAGATGAGGGACATTATATTCGTATATTTTAAATCGTATATTCCCCAGTTTCAGCAAGTAAACAATGTGGTTATCTTGTTCATGTCATAATTTGTTATGCTTAATCACATTTATGGTTTATCTTCATAGCATTTTTAAGATAAATTCATTCAGTTTCCATATATATTTTTACGGTCTAAACATTTTTCGTAATGTAAATGGCCTAACACACAAAGCATGCCTTAACTCAATGTCGCCTAAAAAAAATGGAGAATGTTCGGTATATCATGACAACTGCAATATCATGGCAAGTTATGATTACTATATTATGGCTACAGAGATCATACAAACATTAAGCAGCCAACCACTTTTCTTGCATAATTAAAGAATCTCATAATATTACTTCCATCATTATTTCCAGAATATCTGAGCTTATACAAATTCTTCGACCGATTATAGAGGCACTTTCAGTGACCCTCTAACCATATATCCTACAATAACAATGAACTAGGCTAATAATAATAATAATAATAATAATAATAATAATAATAATAATAATAATGGTAACAGCACATTCCAATACATCCGCAGTTAATCCCCTTATCTCTTCTCCGAGGCAGTCCTGAATATTCTACGGGTAGGTGACCAGCCCAAGTAAGTGGTGATATTAAATGGCAAAGAATCCTCCAGCTGACCCTTGGAGGTAAAACAAAAGACGCGAAAACTAATAGATGTGAACGAACAGAATTAAGGAAATGAAATAAACGGAAAAGACGCGATATACTATGAATGAACGGGCGTTAAAAAAACATACTACATAAAAAACTGGTCAAGTACGAAGCTGAAAAACTGTAAAAACATAAAAACAAGAAGAGAATGTGATCGTAACTCCTACTAACACCTCAGACCACCAATAAAAGAAAAACAATGAAGAGAAAACTGAAAAGAACATAAACCAATAAAACGTGACCAAAGGCAAGTGAGAAATAAAACAAGCCGGAAAAAAAAGAAAAGAAAAGAAAGGTGAGTGAATGAGTGATGATAATTATAAAGAAAATGAATGTTGTGTTTAGCTGCATGTTCATCCCCCTTCCAGTAAAAATATGAGATGTACGTGCAACGAGAATGTGTTGGAGGCCAGTAATCTCAGGCAGTTCCGGGTCATGACAAGGAAATGAAGCAAAGGTGGAGTGGGATGCAAGGTTCACAGTCAAGCAAGTCTCATTATGGGTAAGAAATTGTTCGAGAAAAAGAAGTTGCCTGAGGATTAATTGTTTGCGTGTCAAATAAGAATGGTATATAATAAATGTGTCTCTACCAATGTCACTTACCGATCGGCAATGTGATGCTGATAAATGAATGGAATGAGCTGTAAGGTGTCAGATAACTTCCTAGCTAAGATAACAGGCGAAAGTAGAGTATATAAATATAGTTTTTATAAAGGATATACAGATGTGGCCAGGACTCGTCTCATCAAAACCTAACAGATGAACAACCAGGGTAAGTGAGTGGCAATCTAGACCTGAAGGGAGAGGCAGAGACAGACAGAGAACAAGACGAGGAGAGGAAGCTCGCATATTTGATGGGAGTGGATGAAACAGACTAATAACCAACAGAAGGTGAGACAGGACTTCGTTATGTAGTGGACCGTCTCAGGCTGCTGCTGCTGCTGTTGCTATTGTTGTCGATGATGAGGGGGTGGTGGTGGTGGTGGTGGTGGTGATGAAAGCCGCGGTGATGATAATGGTGGCAGTGATGATGATGGTGATGATATTGGTGGTAGTAGTGATGGTCGTGATGATAATGGTGATGAAGGTGATGGTGGTGATGATAATGGTGGCGATGATGATGGTGGTTATGATGATGATGATGATGAAATGGATACATGCCTAAGTGAATGAGATAAAACAAAATGGAATCTAATAAACCAACCGACGACAAATGAAAAAATAAAGTAGCTATAATGATGAAACGAAATACGATTGATTTAGAGACAATAAAACAAGACCAAGCCTACAAGAAATTAAACAAGAGGTAAAAACGACGCAGCTGTAAGAACCGGAATATGTGAAACGGCGAACAAGAGCGAAACGGGACTGAAGCCAACAGAACGTGACCGACGGCAAATGAGAAACAAAACCGCTGAAAAAAATGGAGCAGGTGAAGTGGTTGAAACACGCAGGTCAGGGAGACAGGTGATAAGAGGTGAGGTGAGGTGGTAAGAGGTAAGTGAGATAACGAGAAGAAACGAGAGGTGAAGTGAAATGAGGTAAAGAGAGGCAGAGAGGTGAGGTGAGGTGAGGTGAGATAGATGACGTGATGTGTGGTAAAGTAGAGGTGAGGTGACGTGAGGTGAGAACGTAGGTGAAATATGGTGAGGTGAAATGAGGAGGTAGGCGAAGTGGGGTGACGTGATTAAGTGAGGTGAGGTGAAGTGGGATGAAGTGGTGAGATGAGACAAGGTGAGGTGAGGTGATATGAGGTTTTCCTTTGTTTTCCTCTCTCTCTCTCTCTCTCTCTCTCTCTCTCTCACACACACACACACACACACACACACACACACACATTACCCACTTGTTTCCAATCCTATTCTCTCTCTCCCTCTGTTACTCCCCCCATCCCCACTCCTCTCTTCCCTCAATGATGCATCCCCCTCCCCATCTCCCTCTCCCACCGCACCACAAGGCCATGACACCCGAGGGATAGACTGACTAATTACGTGATGGAAAAGCTGTGGAAATCAAGAGAATGGCCGACCTCCTCTCCCCCGCCTGACACTCCCTGTAAAAATGCACATGAGAGTCGACAAAAAGTGTGTTGAGATCCCCGGGAGGCTTGTATGACTCTCCACCTGACGACATTACTGCACTCTGCACTGGACACCTAACACAGGTCAAAGGTCAGTGTCAGAAGCGTCGATGTGCTTTAAAGTGGATGGCTTTGCAAGAGGATTTTAGGCAGTAAACCATTTTATTCTAGGTACTGCCGGACAATTTATTTAAAAGAATCCTCTGCCGTAAAATGAGTAACTTCTGTGCCAGAACACACACATATATAGTTTTTCTAGTTATCGCCTCACGATTTTTATGAAGGGAAGCATGTTCTGGAGTGGCCCTGTTCGTCATTCACTACTTTTTTTGTTTTTCATACGTAAGATGCTTCATTCTTGTCGACTTCTGCGAAACCCCATGTTAGGACGCTGATGGTCCCGTATCTATCTAGTGTTTGTACTTGTTCACAGCGAAGATACCCTTTACATTAGAATTATCCCCTTCTGTCAGAAAACGTTTTATTACCTGCTTCATACGACGCCATGGAAACAGGAGTGAGTGTGTTTACGTTTTCTTCCTCCTTCTAATGGGAAAATATCTTGATTTAAGCCTTCACTACGATTGCTCGGCCTCGCCACCATCCCTTCAAGCTCTACCCACCCCACCTGCTTTTTTGCCTCCCCCCTTGAGGTTCGAGGAGAATACATGACTTACATCTTACCTCCGTCATGCCCTACCACCCAAAACCATCCCAACACATCCCCCTCCACTCCTCTCAGCTCACCCCCACTCACTCCTGAAAGACCCACACCCACGTATCTCATCCCAATGCACCGGTATAGCTGCTTTTCGGTACACAGGCTGTCTCTACGAGCATGACCTAAAGGATTTATATTTATCTGAATCCATCCCATGAAACTGAAAGGACTTGTAAAATCAAACTGTAAATCAGGATATTAAACTATAAAATTCTCATAACTTTCTTGGTCAGTAAACCTCGCATTATTATTATCATTATCATTATTATTATTATTATTATTATTATTATTATTATTATCAGTAGTAACAGCTGTGGCAGTAGTAGTTGTAGTAGTATATCTAGAACGTCACCATATCAATAAGGCTGATATTTGAGTATCTGTACCCAAGTGATGACATCTGAATGTACTGTATGTGACAATACAAAAATATTATACCGGTATACAGGAAGTCTGTGAAAATGACTAGTTCATTAAATAGGCTGTAGAGCTGCCTATTTCCTGTACTGAGCAAAATCATTGCCCAGTTCAATAACTGGGCAGTATTACGTCGCAGTTCATGAACTGGGCAGTCTAATTGCTAAGTTCATGAAATGGGCAACATCGTGAAGGAGAGTAAGGGTTTGTAAATGTTTGGGTGACTGAGTGAGCACATAATCTGCTGTCACGATAATTCAGTGATGCAGCGATTTCATGCATTCACGTACTGACTGTAAACTGAACACCTAAAAAAATGGCAAGGACTTTACTGACAGTCAAGCAAAATGTACTTGGGGGAACCAACCGCTTCTGACTGAATGACCTGACATGATAGGAGATGTCAAAGCTCTTCCGTTAGCTGTGTTGAGGGTCTGCGTATTGCAAGATTAGTGGTGAAGGAAACATGGGTATATTATTATAGTGACGCGTGAACTGCTGACTGTGAACGGATGGTTATTAAGGTGCTACAATGCGGAAAAACAGGACAAAAACTGACAAGGGACGAATTCTACATTATAAAACATAATTACACATTTCTCGGGGTGGGTGAGACACAGCTGCCACAAATAATGACAAATACAGAGGAAACGAGGACACTGTAGTGAACAATATCCTTCATCGATTTCAAAATCAAACTGGACACAGGAGAATCACAGTCAAATCAGTCCTACAATACCCTAAGTTCACTTAAACAACGAACAGCAAACAACTAAACAGGTGTACAGGCGAAAAAAAAAAAAAAAAAAAAAAAAAAAAACTCCGATGAGACTGATTTTCACAACTACTCTGGTCTTTTTGTTTGTTTATACTGATTTGCCACCAGAATGTGCAATAAATATTCGATGATATTTAATAATTTGTTGATCAGTCATTTCTTCTTCACATACTCTAGTCTGCCCAGTTTCTGAAGTAGGCAAGAACAAATTTGTCCACCTCTTGAAATAAACCCTAATTCTCCCCACTTCACGAAATGGGCAGTCACACTTCTTAATTAAATGGGGAGAAATCTGCTCAGTTCATGAACTGGGCAATTTCACAACAGAGCGTAAAACACACACACACACACACACACACACACACACACACACACACACACACACACACACACACACACACACACACACACACACACATTTAGATGGATAGACAGATATACAGACAGGTAGATATATCGAAGCATAAACAAATGGGTGTGAACAGATATGAATGGAGCTATACTGATCTGTCCATAATCTCTTCACATTTACCTCGCGAAAATTGTCGTCCTTTTTGCAGCTTATTTCACGCAATTCAGAGACAGAATAAGATAATCCTGAAGGCTCTGCATCCCTCCCACAGCACTTCTTCATGACTAGTATAATGCTGTGTTATGCCTTTGTTACAACTCAACATTCAATATAGAGAGATGTCAGTTTTACGCCACGAACTGCATCTGAATGAACCTAACTACATCTGAATGAACCTAACTGCATCTGTAAGAACCTAACTACATATGAATGACCCTAACTACATATGAATGACCCTAACTACATATGAATGAACCTAACTACATATGAATGAACCTAACTACATATGAATGAACCTAACTGCACCTGAATAGCCATGAACTAACCTAAATTTCCCTCACTGGTGCTGGATAGATGTGCAGGATATGAAATGACTTGAATTCTCTGGATGGGTCAAACTGAAACTTGAATTCATTTTGCTCTCTCTCTCTCTCTCTCTCTCTCTCTCTCTCTCTCTCTGTCATTCACTTGCTTCTTTCATGCTACCATTAGTGAAAGGTGCCAGAGTCATCTCCTTCTCACCCCCTTAAGTGTGAACAAGGTATTTCTTAATGCAACTAAAACTTTCCAGCAGTATTCTGAATAAAAGACAGACCGTGGAGAAAGAATTAGCCGTCTCAATCCGACTTTTGTTTTTCATGATTTAATTCTCAGTATCTCTAGGCCATTAGGCCTATATTCAAGCTGACAACCCTCTATACTCAGATCACTTTACTTTGGCCTAAAACTGTCATCCTTCCATCATGAATGCTGAGTTTTAACGACAGATTAACACCTGAGAAAGATGCTAGTCACGAAGAAGTGATATGAAAAAGATGGAGAGCACTGTCTTTTTCTGCCACTCAGCTATGGTGACGGATGATAAGAGACGTTCAGCCTTTTCCTACGGCACATCCTAAGCCGCCCAAACCAACCAACCATCCATCAACCCGCAAACCAAAACACATACCTACCCACGCCCACAACCAT
Source organism: Coenobita brevimanus (assembly GCF_032717465.1). NCBI lineage: Eukaryota > Metazoa > Arthropoda > Malacostraca > Decapoda > Coenobitidae > Coenobita > Coenobita brevimanus. The sequence continues at coordinate 566,424 of NC_136958.1, read as the reverse complement.
GCAATGCCGAGATTTAAAAAATATTCTGCATGTACTAATGTGCCCCAGGCCGTGAGTTTCTTCATATTCATCCCAGTAACATTCCTATTCCAAACATCGCGGAAAAACAAACCCCATTAATATTATGTTATTACTTGCTCCAGGCTCGTCGGAATGTGAACCCAGAGGACTAAGGTTGACGCTGTCCTCTTGCAGTCCGTCATCCTTTTCTCGGGGTCAGAGAGGGTATGTGTGACGTTTGTATAAGCAGGTAGTGAAGGCCAGTGATTTTATCGGTGCCATCACGTGACGGAGTCCCTCTCCAGTACCCACCATTTCTGTACTACCCCCAACTATCATTTCCTATATCACCCGCTGCAGGCTGTCAGCATCTTGTTAAACCAATTTATCTCCAAGGCGAAACTCCTTCACTCTGTACGAGTATTCTTCCCCACTCCACCACCCACACACACCACCTCTCCTTCAACTGCCAGCCACCCCCTCCTCTTACCATCCAATCTTGCACCCCATTTCAGCTATCTGGCTAGAGAGCATCTAGACAGATTCAAAAACAAGGTGAGGGCGGATGTGCGTATTTATGCGTGGACAGCTGTTTGTGTGTGGGAAAGATAACTAGGGGTGGTGGGAAATGGAACTGTAACTAAAACAGATCATATGTAGTCCACTGCAGGGACAGGAAGGGTGACGGCCAGAATAATCTCTCCTTTATGCAGGAGCAGAACTATGAAAGGGGAGGGGTGTCTGGTACAAGACTGATGCATCTAAATGCCAAAGTGTTGTGATGGTTGTTCTTATGCGTCACAGTCTGTATATGCCAGCGGTAAAACCGACATCGTGTAAACACATGCAACAATATGAAAGGCTATACTACCAGTATCCACTAAATAATCGCCACGGTTTAGGTTTCGAGTCCTTGACGTGGAGCACAAGTAAGATCGCGCCACCGTGGCTCCGCAAACTCTAAGTACATGAACCTATGTATATATATATATATATATATATATATATATATATATATATATATATATATATATATATATATATATATATATATATACAGTATATGTGGATCTTAATATTATCCTGTTAATGAGTGGCGCAGGATGACGGGGTGATGGTGAGGACGGGGAAATTGAGTCACTGTTATGTTGACCTTGCTGGCATTACGTTGGGTGGGTTATAAGGAAGACTCTCTCTCTCTCTCTCTCTCTCTCTCTCTCTCTCTCTCACACACACACACACACACACACACACACACACACAAATACCCCGCGACGTTCTCAGCGAGCACGCTTAGAATAACAACACTCCAACAAACGTACAATGAACAAAACATTAAAAACAAACACAAACTAGCGAACACAGGAAACCTAGAAAACAATACGACTATAAAAAAAAAGACTAAGAGAGGAGCACATCAGGAAAGGCAATAACATGAACACAGCAATGAGAAACAGACAAACACTCGGAAACACAGCAAGTAAGAACACAACAAAGAAGAAAGAAAATAGGAATGCAGGAACGGACAAAGAGAGAAGACCATCCGTAGAAACAATAAACAAATAAAAAGGCAACACACACACACACACACACACACACACACACACACACACACACACACAAGCCAGATATAACAGACAAGCAGAGGAGGACATCAACAAAAGCAATAACATCCCTCTGTCCTGCACAATACCCCGAGCAAATCAAGAACTTAATAAGAGAGCGACTCCAGCCACAGATATGAAGAGAGAGAGAGAGAGAGAGAGAGAGAGAGCGAGAGAGTGCTTGTTCTGGAGTCTGTGTGTTTGGGTACGGTGTCCTGTGCGTGTTTGTGTAATTAATGGATGTTTAAGTACGTCTCTCTCTCTCTCTCTCTCTCTGTATGTGTGTGTGTGTGTGTGTGTGTGTATGTGTGTGTGTAAACCTCGTAATATAGAAGCCAGTGGCGAAGCTCCCTGAGAGAACGCGAGAGGAATCTAATAGTGACGGCTGGAGAGAGAGAGAGAGAGAGAGAGAGAGAGAGAGAGAGAGAGAGAGAGAATGGGTTTAATAAGACTCTCCTCTCTTCTTCCTCACAACAAAACACACACACACACACACACACACACACACACACAATGAGATCAGTCAGTGCTGCAGACAATGACGAATAAGTCCATTTTACAGAGTCAGCATCAGTGATCTCCCAAGCCATAGTATCTGCTCTCTCTCTCTCTCTCTCTCTCTCTCTCTCTCTCTCTCGGCATCGTTGCACTTTTTCTTAACGGTCTGGTGTTGGAGGAGGAAGCCTTCATGTGGTGACACTGATATGACAAGGCGGTGGGTCTGCCTGGTTATACAAAAATCTCTCAATGCTCTCCCCATCCCCCCAAAAATGGATGATGGTGGACTGCACGAAGGGGATAGTTTTAGCCTGCAGACTCCTCCTCCTCCTCCTACTACTACTACTACTACTACTACTACTACTACTACTACTTCTACTGCTACTACTACTACTACTACTGCTTCTACTGCTACAACTACTACAACTACACATGAAGGCATCCCTTGCCAACACCAAGTAACATGAAAATTTATATTAACATTAAGATGCTATGGAACTTTTCTTAACACACCCAGTCCGATAACGCGGTGTGTGTGTGTGTGTGTGTGTGTGTGTGTGTGTGTGTGTGTGTGTGTGTGTGTGTGTGTGTGTGTGTGTGTGTGTGTGTGTGTGTGTGTGTGTGTGTGTGTGTGTGTGTGTGTGTGTGTGTGTGTGTGTGTGTGTGTGTGTGTGTGTGTGTGTGTGTGTGTGTGTGTGTGTGTGTGTGTGTGTGTGTGTGTGTGTGTGTGTGTGTGTGTGTGTGTGTGTGTGTGTGTGTGTGTGTGTGTGTGTGTGTGTGTGTGTGTGTGTGTGTGTGTGTGTGTGTGTGTGTGTGTGTGTGTGTGTGTGTGTGTGTGTGTGTGTGTGTGTGTGTGTGTGTGTGTGTGTGTGTGTGTGTGTGTGTGTGTGTGTGTGTGTGTGTGTGTGTGTGTGTGTGTGTGTGTGTGTGTGTGTGTGTGTGTGTGTGTGTGTGTGTGTGTGTGTGTGTGTGTGTGTGTGTGTGTGTGTGTGTGTGTGTGTGTGTGTGTGTGTGTGTGTGTGTGTGTGTGTGTGTGTGTGTGTGTGTGTGTGTGTGTGTGTGTGTGTGTGTGTGTGTGTGTGTGTGTGTGTGTGTGTGTGTGTGTGTGCCGAATGGTCTTATCTAACTTATGACACTCCTCGAACACCGAAGCGATTAGTGGAGTCTTTATTTAACTCTTCCTTCCCTTTCGATAGGCAGAAAAAAGGCAATCTTACGACACTGCATCCTTTCTACAGCTCTTCCTCGTGACTGGCATCATATTAAAGAACAGAGGAACGAATATGTTACAATCCCTTCACCTTAACCTGGCCCAAACTTTCGTTCCCTTGATGCTTCTTTCACGTAGCTCAGTGGCAGAAATAAGTCAGTGCTACGACTCTACATCCTTTCCCTAGCTCTTCTTCGTGACTAGCACCATATTCCTGTTCCTATCTACTGTTACAACTTACTGTTCAAGATGGAGAGATGACAATTTCAGGCCAAGTTAAAGTGAAAAGCGTATATCATGAGGTTTCCCAGAGTTCCTTCGTAAACAATATATTTTACATGTCTCACCTAAATATTCTCATGTTGGCTATTCTTGTTTTTAGTTTTTAGTTTTTTATACAGTAATTTTTTTCCAGCTTTCTCTGCGCTGAATGAAATCGAGTGGAATTAATAAGGACAGATTTATTTTAAGTACACTCAATCGAAGGTCATGGTCAGAGGGCCATGTAAAATTATTGGGCCTTAGGTTAACTGTGGAGCGCGGGTATTGCACCGTTTTATTTTTTTATTTTTTTAATTGATTTATCGATTTTCCTTGTATTCTGAAGCTACTCATCCTCACATCTATTTCTGCATTTATCTATTTCACTGCTTCCCTATCTCTATTTATCTATCTGTCTACCTACCTAACAATCTACCTAATTATCTACTACTACCTAATTATGTACTATCTATCTATCTATCTATCAATTCATCCATCTATCTACTCATCCATCCATCCTTCAATCTACCTATGTCTATCCAAAATACATCCATCCATCATTTTCTCTATGTGCCGCCCCACCTAATTCCCGACGCCGCATCCTGTGAGTGGAGAGGGGGGAGGGGTTACTGTCAGCACAATATCTGCCCAGTCTGTCACTCTAGTAGTAGGACCAGAAACTAGAAATTACTGAAGGATTTTTTTATATGAGAGAGAGAGGGGGGGGGGGAATGCAGGGCAGGGAATAGACGGGATGGCAAGGAAAAATGAGAAGAGAAGAGAAACGAACGCATCAGGGAAGAAGGAAAGGAAAGGAAGGAAAAGAAGATGAATGGAAAGGAATGAAATGAAAAAAGGAGACAGAAGAGAGAAACTAAGGAAAAGAAATGGAAAAGAAGAGAGGGGAAGGGTGGGGAAGGACGGCAAAAAGAGAACAAACTATCTATCTATCTATTGCCAGACGCCATAATCCCGTACGGGGTGGCCATTTGACTCTGAGTTATTTGTTTTACAGGTTATATGAAATGAAAGAGCAGATATAAACAAACTCATTAGGCATAAACAAGAACAGAAAAATGACAAAAAATAAAAACATCAGTCGGTTTTAAAAGAAGATAAAGACGAAAGGAAGGGATGAGATGGGAGCAAAGAAAGAAAGTTAACAAAAGATGTGGGGGAGAGTAAACAAAGAAAGAAAAAATGGCGTGGTAAAAAGAAAGGAAAAGAGAAAAAATTAAGAGGGGAGAGAGAGAGAGAGAGAGAGAGAGAGAGAGAGAGAGAGAGAGAGAGAGGGTATAATAAGAATGCAAAGTATGTATCGTGCAAAGTTTTAATGACACTATTAATTAACATCAGTCAGCAAGGGAAGTAAAAGAGAGAGAGAGAGAGAGAGAGACGGCCAACCGGTATAACAACAAGTCAGAGTTTGTGGTGTGCAAAGTTTTAATCACATTATTAGTCAACATATGGCAGGTTGGGGTGCCTACCATCCACTCACTCGATGTAGGACTGCCCTCAAGTTACTTCTCTAATACACTGAGGGACAAGTCGTTACCTGTAGCCCCGGAAGCCAGGTGGATCAATGGGTTAAGGTGCTCCAATTTTAAATCTATGGGATGGTTGGGGTTAATTTCTCATATTTTGCCACCTGGAGATTCACCGTTCACCTTTACCTTAAATACTAGGATTAATTAGCCTAGCCTCGGACCCCTACGCTCCTGATGGGGTGGACACGGACTGAATGACAGATAGATAGATAGACAGAGATAGACAGATAGACAGGTAGATAGATAAATGCTTAACAAATGAACAAAGGAAACGAAAGAAAATGGAAAAAGAAAGGCACAAGAAAGAGCAAAGAGAGAGAGAAAAAATAAGCCAGTAAAGAGATATTGTAGAGGGATGAGTTTAACAGGAAGACAAAAAGAGGTAATTAAAGAGGAAGAAAACATGAAAGGAAAGACAGAAGAGGAGAGGGATAGAGATGAAAAGGGAATAAAAGGAAAGAAAATAAAGATAGAAGAGAGAAAGTGTGAGAAAAGGAACAAACGATAATAAAGGTATGACAGAGAGAGAGAGAGAGAGAGAGAGAGAGAGAGAGAGAGAGAGAGAGACGGAACAAAAGGAAAGACAATAAAGACAGAAGAGAGAGAGAGAGTGATACAAAGAACGAAAGGAAAGAAAGTAAAGACAAAAGAGAGAGAATGAGGCAAGAAAGAAAACGAAAGAAAATAAAGATAGAAGAGAGAGAAAGTGAGACAAGGAACAAGAGGAAAGAAAATAAAGATAGAAGAGAGAAAGAGAGGGAGACAACCACGAGTTCTGATAAAAAGGCGAAGAATGTAATGTGCAAAGTTTTAATGATATTAATTAAAGTCAGGAAATGAATGAAAAAGAAAAAAGAGGAAACAGTAGGAATGAGGATAGAAGAGAGAGAGAGAGAGAAACACAAAATTAGAGATAGGAAACAGGAAAAAGGGAAATAAATAAAATATAAAGAGAACAGGAAAATTAAGGAACAAGGAAAGGTACAAGAAAAAAAACTGAAACAGATAAGAGTATGCAAAATAAAGCACAAGAAAACGAGAAGAGAGAAATTAAAGACAGAAAAGAGAGAGAGAGAAAGAATAGAAAGCGTAAAAGACAAAAAAAAAAAAAAAGGGAGAAGTTAAAGATAGGAGAAAGTAAGACAGTCGAAGGTATTATAAAAAAAGGGGAATACCTAGTGTGTAAAAATTTACTGACATTATTAAAGCCAGCCAATAAAGAAATGGAAAAGATAAAAAAAGGAGAGAGAGAGAGAGAGAGAGAGAGAGAGAGAGAGTAAAAGGAAATAAAAAAAACATAAGCCAATAAAGAGAAAGGAAAAAAGGAAAGCGAAGAAAAAAGAGAAATTAAAGACAGAAGAAAGAGAGAGTAAAGAGAGCCAGGAAGTGTAATAACAGGGGAGAGTATGTAGTGTGCAAAGTTTTAATGACATAATTAATTAACATCAGTCAGCACACGCACAAACCCCGCACGCAACTTCTTGATAAAGGCGGAGAGAGAGAGAGAGAGAGAGAGAGAGAGAGAGAGAGAGAGAGGCGTGTGAGCGGAGAGTAACAAGCAGCAGGCGTGGATCTGCGAGAGCGAGAGAGAGAGAGAGAGAGAGAGGGAGAGAGAGAGAGAGAGAGGCGTGTGAACGGAGAGTAACAAGCAGCAGGCGTGGATCTGCGAGAGCGAGAGAGAGAGAGAGAGAAATAATTTTGGACTGAGGGCTCATGCTACTAACAGGAGAGAGGGAGACCATTCTTAATTAATTTACCTGGATATTCCCAAGGTAACTAAAGGTACAAATGCAACTGTGGACTCTATTGCATTACCTGCACACTTTTGGGGCGTTGTTGGGTACGGGGTAAAATTAAACTCTCTCTCTCTCTCTCTCTCTCTCTCTCTCTCTCTCTCACTCTCTCAGTCTATATTTTTATCAATCTATCAATCTGTTTGCCAATGTTTCTCTCGACCTATCTATCTATCTACCTGCCTATTTATCTATCTACCTATCTATCTCTCAATCTATCTATCCATCTATGTATCTGTAGCCAGACGCCTTAATCCAGGAAAGGGTGGCCACAATCTAAGCTCCATGTCGCCCTGTACTTCGCCATCAGACTGCCCTCCCTTCAACTCAGATCACCCTGACACATACTGCTCCACCTCACCCTTTCATCTCATCCTCGGTCTCCCCCTCCACCTCACTCGCATACTCTCTCCTGGTCAGTCTCTTACACCTATGTGCAAATAGAAGACAATAATACGTGTTTGAGAGTGATTTAGATGTGTTTTAATGTAGTTTTAGAGGTGTTTTAAAAGTGCGCCCCTGGTTGTGAGGCGAAAGAAAGGGAAAAAATGTAATTAGGACTACAAAGAATGAAAAATGAAGAAAAACCGAGATACGAAGGTAAATTAAAGGTGGGAAGAAAGAAATATTTAGAAAGGAAATGGTCAAACAGGGAATAAAGGCGAAAACACAGTGAGAGAAAGAGAGAGAGAGAGAGAGAGAGAGAGAGAGAGAGAGAGAGACTACAAGGGTCTGTATGAGAATTTATGGCACAAATACGGGAGGACGTGGAGTTCCAAACAATAGAGTAGGTGGCTTTGAGGGCATTAAGTGTGTGTGTGTGTGTGTGTGTGTGTGTGTGTGTGTGTGTGTGTGTGTGTGTGTGTGTGTGTGTGTGTGTGTGTGTGTGTGTGTGAGAGAGAGAGAGAGAGAGAGAGAGTCAGGCAACAGTGTATAAGGCCAGACAGACGCAAACATGACAGAAAGGGCATGGCATAAGAGGAAGATCATATGACTGGTGCAGCTCTGAGGGCACTAGGACAACACCTGGCTGCGCTAACAAGCACCTGAATATTGATGAACCTCTCTCTCTCTCTCTCTCTATCTATCTATCTATCTATCTATCTCTATCTCTTGTATAAACACGATACTACGCTAGATGTAAGTCGGGTCGAAAGAAAAACAAGAAAGCGATGGAAAAATGAAACACAAAAGGGAACATAAAGAAAAAAAAAAAAAGAGAAATAAGGAGTTAAAAAAAAAATAGACAAGTTAAAGAGGGAAATCGAAAGGGGGAGATAGAACAAGCGAGTGTAAACTTATGAGAATTATTGTGATGGTGTATAAGGCTCAGAGATGGTAAACAATAGCGTATATAAGGACAGGAGCTGATAAACAATAGCGTGAGCACATTTCAATGACGTGGAGCAACATTTGGCTGCTCTAACAGGCACCAGAGTACCAGAGGAGGTCAGAGCTAAGTAGAAAGCAAAGCAATAAAGTACTAAGAAAATGAGAAACAAGAAGCAACACTCAGAAACTGCATCAATCGCACCCACCAATCATTCTATGAGCCGAAGATTTGGCTTTGTCCTGTGGCCTTAACATCCGAGCGATTGTTCTAATACAGAATTACTTCATACTTGCCTGACCCCTGACACTTCCACCAATGATGCTCCAAATAGGATCAAAACTATTATGAGTTACCGGTATGTTTTTGTTGTAACAGGGTCAGCTCAGAGACCTACTGTTCTCATTTCTTTTTAAATCCTTGACTGACCCTCAATTCTTCCCCCAAGACTGATCCAAATTTATGTAACAGGGCAGAGTATCTGACCATACCCTGTGACCTTGAACCTTAACTGATTGCTCTCAAAATCAAGTACTTTCATCCCCGCTTTACCCTGAACCCTGCCGCAGAGTTTGGTCTAAATCAGGAAGAAACAAGCTGATCTTACCCTGTGATAATTGAATTAAATCGAATTCCATCATTCTGGTCTTACCCAGACCCCCTCTATAAATGTTGGTCTAAACAGCATAAAAACTATGTAAGTTGACCTGGTTACGTAGCCCTGACACTTTACCTTCTGTTTTTCAGAAATTACAAGTCACCCCTCCTCGCTGAATCTCAACCCTTTTACGTTTGGTCCAGAGCAGATCAAAAGTGTTTTATTTACTTTGTTCACAAACAGACACGCGGATGCAACTTTGATCCTGTCCCGTATCCTTGATCTTTGACTGATTGTTCTCAAAACTGTCTCCTTGTGTTCTTGTCTTACCCTCAGCCCTTCCATCAAGTTTGGTCTAAACTGAAATAAAGCCGTTACATTTAACCATGCAAGGTCAGACTTTTGACGTAGCCCGGTGACTTAGACCTTTGACCTGTTGTTCTCAAAAACAATGAGCTTAATAAACTTACCCCTAATCCTTCCACTACGTTTGGCTAAAATCAGATCGCAACTGCTTGGGTTATTTTGTTAACACACACACACACACACACACACACACACACACACACACACACACACACACACACACACACTAAAACAATATTCCGCTCACTCACTCTTGCTTCGGGAGCACTGGCGCAATAACACAAAAAGGGAGAAAGTATGTATTTAAAGTGACAGGTAAAAGTGAAACGAGAGAGAGAGAGAGAGAGAGAGAGAGAGAGAGAGAGAGAGAGAGAGAGAGAGAGAGAGAGAGAGAGAGAGAGAAGAAGAGGAAAGAAAGACGAACAATGACGGTATAAGAAAGAAAAAAGACAGAAAGAAAGAGAAATTCAAGGCACAAATTAAGGACAAGATATGCCAAGCAATAGGGTCGGTTGTTCTCAAAGCATCAGATCGACACTTGGGTCAGTATTCTCGTGAGCTGAGGAGGCTCCCTAGCACCTCTTCCTTACCTCTGTTTTTAAGTGTGGTATGCCATAATATTCCTTTGTATGCTGTAAATTCCTAATATACCGATATAGAATTACATGAAAAGCTGACAAGGGAATAATAAGGTGGTAGACGAGCTGGTAGAGGGGTGGTCTTATGTCCCAATGGACGCGAGTTCAATTCCCGGATGGAGTAGGGAATAGTTTAAAGTCCCGTCCACACTAGGGGTCATGCAGCGCGTTCTGTTGCGCGTCATGCTGCCCAACTCGTGTTACTGAGGCCGGTGATGTCCACACTAGCACACTGGGTTACCGCTGAGCAGCAAAAGGAGAAGGATGGATACCAAAACAGCGGCAGTTTAAGAGACTGTGATGTGGAGCATTGTGGCACCCTGTTGTCCCAAAAAGTAAAAGAATAGGAAAAAGAAGATGTGGTCAGAGCAGTGACAGTCTCGAGGTAGTTTCAGGGGGAAGTCAGACCGCTGCCGTGGGCATCGCAAAGTGCCCCGTCACCACGAAATGCCCCTCGGCCAGATTTGCCAGAAGCTAGCGGCACAGACCCTCCGCTGCACGAAAACCCGAGTTGGGTAACATGACGCCCATCAGAGCGCGCTGCATGACCCCTTTCGGCACAAAAGACTTTACTAATCTACATAAGACTCACGAGCATGTTAAAACACCAAATACAAATACACCAGTACTGTAAAAGACAGCCCTAGCATGTATTCAATATGGACGGTGGGTGTCAGCGCCGAAGTGGTAACATGTGGAGGTATGTGTTATACATCGGTGGGCTGCCGGGCCTTAGGAACTGTTTGTTAAGCTTATGCCCACATTCGGAAGTTTATATACATAAAAAAAAAAAAAATCACCAAGGAAGTGGTGGTAGCAAGCCTCCGAAGCTGACGAAAATACGGGACCTGGCCAAGCTAAGTGTTTGAAATTGGCGGGAGTCCGTTCGCCCGGTTATATATTTTTACTCTAACTTAGCCCAGATTTTCGTCGTTTTGTAGCTTAGTCTACGTTACTTATTGGAAGAAAAATACATTACTGCAGTACATATTTTGTATAGCACTTTTACATCACAGGCACCGAATTATACTCTCAATCTTATGTTAGAGCTCTGCATTCATGATGGAGAGATTGCAGTTTTAGGCAAGATAATAAATGGTATATACCGGAAAAAATGATGGACTACAGAATTCTCCACACTGCCAGTCCGATTTACTACCAAGACATTACAAGGACCTAACCCACGGTAAAATATAAAACAAAGTACCAGTCATGTATTTATAAATGCTAATGTTCTTTCTTTAAACCTGAATGTACACTTTATGCACTGGAATATTATCTAAAACCCTGGATGTAAGTTTTAGGACCACCTGAAATCGCAGAGGACTTCCCATGTTCAGAATCTGGCAGTCTGGTGACCTGCGTATCTACTTCTGCTAAGTTCCAACCCTGCACACTAACAAGTACTAAGGTAATGATGGCCAATATTGAGCCAAAGTCACGTATATAAACATGAGGCCACGCTGGACAGAAGATGGGTAGAGAGGAATAAAAATAAACTGATAAAAAATAATTAAAGGATTTTGCTTCTCTCTCTCTCTCTCTCTCTCTCTCCCTCTCTCTCTCTCTCTCTCTCTCTCTCTCTCTCTCTCCCACATGTATATTGAGCTTTTCAACTTTTAACTCGACGTCTCTCCGTCACTTTACATCCCTCTTGTTCTCTCCCAGTTTCTCTCTTTCTCTCCCCCACTTAATACCTTCAAAGCTACTCATCCTTTTGTCTGGGATCTGATGCCCTTATACAATGTCAGACGGATTCTCTCTCTCTCTCTCTCTCTCTCTCTCTCTCTCTCTCTCCCTCTCTCTCTCTCATATTTTTTTTCTTCACTTCAATTTTTCTTATTCTTGTTCTGCTTTTATCGTTCTTCCTCGGTGATATTTCTCTCTCTCTCTCTCTCTCTCTCTCTCTCTCTCTCTCTCCAAAGGTACCCATCACATTTTTTTGGGATACCATGTCTTTATATTGTCATAATTCTTTTCACCTCTTTTTTTTTCTCTCTCATTTTTCTCCGGTTTGTTGTCATTCCATATTTCTTTCATTTCGTTACTCGTGCTTTTTCTTCCTCAGTGACTCTTCGTCTTGCTCACTTTCCTTTACTCTCTCTCTCTCTCTCTCTCTCTCAATCCATCAAAGCTACCTACTCTATTGTTTGGGATCTGATGCTCTCACGCTGTCAAAGGGATTGTCTGTTCCTCTTTTCGCCTTTTCTCCATGACATTTTCCTATTCTCTCTCTCTCTCTCTCTCTCTCTCTCTCTCTCTCTCTCTCTCTCTCTCTCTCTCTCTCTCCTGAACTCCTCATATATGCCGGATTCCATTTCTCTCATCATATTTCACCTTTCTCATTTTTTCTTTTTTCCTCTTAGCCATTCATTCTTGTCTTTCATTTTTCATCTCCCCGCCTTGCATTTCATCTTTCGATCTTACTCATTTCTCTTATATCATTCATTATACATTTTCTGTCCTTGATCGATTAAAATGGAAATACAAAGAATCTGAAATGGGACTGAAAGTGTTACGAGAAAAATTGAGATGGTTTGGTCATGTGGATAGGGCTGAGAATGAGAGACTGACTGGGAGCGTGTATGTGAGTGAAGGGGAGGGGGGAGACTATGGATGAGATGGAGGGATAGAGTGGAGAGATATATGAAGGGAGGGGTGAGTTGGAGGGAGCGTTGCGATATGGTTATGGTCAGGGCGACTTGAAGGCGACTTGTTTGTGGCCACCCCTTATGGGATAAAAGCCATAAGGCAACAGATAGATAGAATGATAGATGGATAAGTAAATAGGCATACAGACAGAGAGACAGACAGATATATACAGTAGACAGGCAGATAGACAGATGGACAGATTGATAGACAGACACAGACAGATATAAAAAGAATAGTTGTGTTACGGAAGAGGTTACCTGAAACTATTCCTAACCTCATCACTCAGGTTTAAGCCAAATTAAGTAGCCAGGTGGTAACACGTAATAAAAAAATAATTATACTCACCTGGTTAGTTTTTTGCTCACCTTTTCTTTTTCGTTTTTTTTTCTCAATATACACAAAAATACGACTGAAAAAACAAGAGGAAAAAGAGCAAGAAGAATACGATGGCTTTCCCAAACTTGTGCTTTTTTGTGTGCGTTGTCCGGATAAAATATTGGAAATTTATATATACAGCGGGAGTAAGAGTCAGGAAGAAAAGTCACGAAAGATTTTTTGTTGGAAATATTGACAAATCGGAAACACACACACACACACACACACACACACTTTCCGGAGGCTGATGCATACGTAATTTCGCAAGCACAGGAGTGGATGAGGAAGGATATTTTGGAGTGATGGAAAGGAGTGGAGACAGAGAGGCCTGGGGTGCTGGATGGGAGTAGTGATAGCGTGGTCTGGAGTGGCGGAGGGAGTGGTAACAGAGTGGCTTGAAGTGGTGCAAGGGAGTGGTGACAGAGAGGCATGAAGTGGAGAGAGGAAGTGGTGACAGAGAGGCATGGAGTGGTGAGAGGGAGTGGTGATAGAGAGGCATGGAGTGGTGAGAGGGAGTGGTGACAGAGGCTTCGGGTGGTAGGAAGGTGTGATGACACAGGCTTGGAGTGGTGATAGACTATGGTTATGTGATGATAGCGAAACAAATGACAGAGGGAGACTTGCCAGCGTTTTTATCGAGAAACTGATCATTGACGTGTTCCAATAAAGGATGAATTGGAATCTGACAACGGGTGTACGATGGCTAACGATATTGTTTGTTATTGTGGAAAGCGTCACAGTTGTTGTTGACGTTATTAATGACTGTACTGCTGCGAAATGTTACTGTTATTGCTGCTGCTTTCGTTGTTGTTGTTCGTGGTGGTGGTGGTGGTGGTGGTGGTGGTGGTGGTGGTGGTGGTGGTGGTGAAGGTGCAGGTGTTAGTTTTGTTCTTGGTGTTAGTTGCTGGTGTTGTGAGTGAGCGTAGTGTGTTGTTCTGAAAGGTTTATTGTTGTAGCTTCTCTTACTCCTCTTAATGCTGCGATAAAATGGGGCTATTATTGCAAGTATATACAATGTTGATACTGTGTTGCAGAGTGCTGTTGTTCCGGCTACACCTGATGATCTGTTGTTGTTGGTGTTGTTGTTGTTTTGGTTGTTGTTGTTGTTAATGGAGGTCGTAGTGGTGCTGATACTGACGCAAGTGAGTGTGATTTTGTTTTTTTAGTTTTTTTTTATTGTTGTTATTGTCGTGAGTAATGGTATAGCTGTTGGTGGTGGTGTGAGTGTGATTGTTCCCTCCGACAAGAACAGTGCGTTTTCACCCCTGTTTGTTTGTTAGTTTGTCTGTTGGCAGAATTACTCTAAAATTAAAAGGGAGATTTGGGCCAAATTTGGTAGGTAGATAGCCAATGTCCCAGGGAACAACCGATTAACTTTTGGGACTGATGTTTGTTAGTCTGTTTGTCTGATACCAGGATTACTCATAAACTACAAGAGAGATTTGCACCAAATATGGGGGGTAGATAGCCAATGTCCCGGGGAACAATCGATTAACTTTTGGGACCGATCCGGGTCGTAATACTGATTCTGCATCCGGAAAACACTTTTTGCGAAACCCTATTCAATGGTGAGAAAACCTAACACATTATGAAGAGTGGTTTGGAAATTACGATGCCTTCGTCGGAGAGATGTGCTCCACTGAGTGCCCCTCTAGTTGATGATGATTTTCTTTTACAAAGGTAATATCACACCAGTTGTTAATGCACGTGTGACTGCGATACTGTTGTTGTTGCTGATGAGTAGACTTGTTTAATTAGTGTCATTGGTGGCTTAAGATGGGGTGCTGTGTTGTTAATTAGTGCTATGTGGCCTGGCATGGTATTATGTCCCCGTGTGTGTGTGTGTGTGTGTGTGTGTGTGTGTGTGTGTGTGTGTGTGTGTGTGTGTGTGTGTGTGTGTGTGTGTGTGTGTGTGTGTGTGTGTGTGTGTGTGTGTGTGTGCAATGATGTGTGGTTGTGAAGTGCGCGCAAGTGTGAGGCCTCTGGTACGGTGTGAGGCGATGTTTGGGAGCATGGTGGTGTGCTGTGTGGTGGTGTAGTGTGTGGTGGTGTGGTGTGTGATTGTGTGGTGTGTGGTGGTGTTGTGTGTGGTGGTGTTGTGTGTGGTGGTGTTGTGTGTGGTTGTGTTGTGTGTGGTGGTGTTGTGTGTGGTAATGTGGAGTGTTGGTATGGAGTGGTGGTATGGTGTGTGGTGATGTGGTGAGTGATGGTGTGGTGTGTGATGGTGTACTGTGTGATGGTGTGGTGTGTGGTGGTATGGTGTGGTGAGTATGGTGGTGTGGTGTTCGGTGGTGTAGTGTGTGTTTGTGTGGCGTGTGGTGGTGTGGTGTGTGGTGGTGTAGTGTGTTGTGTTGTGTTGTGTTGTGTTGTGGTGTGGTGTGGTGTGGTGTGGTGTGGTGTGGTGTAGTGTCTGGTGGTGTGGTGTATATTGGTGTGGTGTGTGGTGGTATGGTGTGTGGTTGTGTGGTGTGTGGTTGTGTGGTGTGTGGTGGTGTGACGTGTCGTGGTGTGGCCTGTGGCGGTGTTGTGTGTGGTGGTGTGGTGATGTGGTGTGTGGTGGTGTGGTGTGTGGTGGTGTTATGTCTGGTGGTGTGGTGTGCGATGGTGTGGTGTGTGGCGGTATGGTGTGTGGTGGTGTTGTGTGATGGTGTAGTGTACGGTGTGTGGTGCTGTGGTGTGTGTTGATGTACTGTGTGGTAGCGTGGCCTGTGGTGGTGTGGCGTGGGGTGGTGTGGCAGTGTAATATGTCATGGTGTGGCGTGGGGTGGTGTGGCAGTGTAATATGTGATGGTGTTGTGTGATGGTGTAATGTGTGGTGTGTGTTGATGTAGTGTGTGGCGGTGTGGCGTGTGGTGGTGTGGTGTGTGGTGGTGTGGTGTGTGGTGGTGTGGCGTGTGGTGGTGTGGTGTGTGGCGATGTGGTGTGTGGTGGTATGGTGTGTGGTGGTGTGGTGTGTGGTGAAGTGTATAGTAGTGAATGGTGACGTATGGTAGTGAGTTGTAATGGTGGAATAGTGGTGTATGGTGGTGTGTGGTGTATGATGGTAGTACGGATGTTAGTGGCAGTGCGACGTATGATGCGGTGTGAGGGTGCGATGTGTGTGGAGGTATGTGGTAGCATATAGTAGTGTGGTGTGGCGTATAGTGGTATGATGGTGTGGTTGTGGGTGATGGTATGCGTGATGGTACGGTGGAGTGTATGGTGGTGAATACTGGCGTATGGTGGAGAGTGGTGGTGGTGTATAGTGGTGTGGTGATTGTGTAGCCCTTATTGTGGAGTGGGGTGATGTATGGTGGCGTATGGTGAAGTGTGGTGGTGTATACAGTAGTGGAGTGTGGTGGTGTGATGGCGTATAGTGGAGTATGGTGGTGTGGTGATGTAGAGTGGAGTATGGTGGTGTGGTGATGTAGAGTGATTTGTGGTGGTGTAGTGGCATTCAGGGGAGTGTAGTGGTGTGACGATGTACAGGAGAGTGTGGTGGCGTATAGTGGCGTGTGCTGGCGTATTATGGATTGTGGTGGTGTGTGCTGGCGTATCATGGAGTGTGGTGGAGTGTGGTGGCCGTCAAGCAGAAAACGCGCGCATACAAGCCAGCAGCAGCCTTGAAGTTTGACGCTTATTAAAGGAACAACATACACAAGAGAGTCCAGGGGGAGGGGGGAGGGGCATAAAGGGAGAAAGAGACGGGGGGGAGGGGCATAAAGGGAGAAAGGGAGGGCGGGAGGGATAAAGCAAGAAACACAGTGCAGGGAGAAAATAAGGAATAAAGAAAAAGTGAGGATATAATTAAAGGAAAAGGTAAGATGCACGATTCAGGAGAAGGGTGAATAAAGAGGGATGATGAGAGAAAAAAAGGAAGAAGTATTAAGCAGGAGAATGAGGAATTGAGAATGAGACAGGATAAAATTACGGGAGGGGAAGTGAGAAGGTTATGGCAAGAGGATAATGAGCAATAAATAAAGAGAGAGGATAAACTGAGAGGAAAAAGAAGCATAATGAAGGAGGACAATGAGGGAAAAAAAAAACCGGGGGAGGATAATATGAGAGCAAAAGGTGAGAAACATAATGCATAAGGAAAATTAGGAATAAAGAAAGAGGGAGGATAGAATGGCAGGAAACGTATGAGGCACAGTGCAGGAGAAAAATGAAGAACCTAGAGAGGATGGCTTAATTAAAGGAAGAAGGTAAGGACACATGGGGCAGAAGGAAATAAAGAAATGCGAAAGAGGAAGAACAAAACTACGGCAAAAGTATAAGTGACAGTGCATGGGAATATAAAGAACTGAGAAAAAGGTGAGATAAAAATAGACCACATTCAACAGACTTCTGGAAATGGATGGGGTTGAGGGGATGGGGGACCAGGCGTAGACGGAAAACAGAGGCGAGGGAGTAATGCTTGTGCAGGAAGAACTCACACCCGCACCCTACAAGTGGCCTCGAGGACGACCATTTGGTTTTGTCTTGTCTCTGACCTCTGACCGATGGCTCTCAAAATCGAATTATTCTATTCCTCCCTGAACCTTAACCGTTCCACCAATACTGGGTTGACCTTGCCCTGTGACCATGACCTTTGACCTATTCTCAAAACTGAACCACTTACTCTTTTGCTGACAGTCCTTTCACAAAATCTGACATAAATTTAATCTAAGTTATACGTCGAAAAGTTTCCATTGTCAAATGTTCCTGGCCTTTAACGAAATGTTCTCGAAACAGAATCCCTTCACCCTGCATAACCATGAATCCTCCCACAAAACAGATAACAACTGATTAAGTTCTTCTAGCCCCGTGGCCATGAGTACTGACGTATGATCTTAAAAATAACAGACAAAGTCGTTGGCTGACCCCCCACTCTTCCCTCCCCCTACCATAAAAATGGTAAGAAGTATATTAAAACTGATTTAAAATTTTTCTTCACACACAAACACACAAGGGTAAAACACTGGCCATAACCTTTGACGCTGACCATTGACGGAGTGTTCTTGAAATCGAGCCCCTTCGTTCTTGCCTTACTCTCAGCCCTTTCACCAAGTTCTATCTAAATCGGATCAAAACTGTTTAAGCTGATATTGTCATGTGACCTTTAACTTGTTTCATGAAACTTTTAACTCTGACTAACCCTTCTCAAAACACAATCTCTTCGCATTTGCCTTACCCTTAATTTTTCCACAAAGATTGGGCTAAATCGGATATAAAACTTTCAGACGACTTTGCCGTGTGATTTTGACATTTGACCTAGTATTTTCAAATATAAATGGTCAATCCTTTGGCTGATCATCAACCATTCAACCAACTTTGGTCAAAATCTAACATTTCTTTACACACGGACACACACGCATCAGTCGAACTTTCACCTTATCCTGTGACCTTGACCTCTGACTCTTTGTTTTAAGAATCGAACCCCTTCTTTCTTTCCTTACCCTCAACCCATACACCAAGTATGGTCTAAAGCGGACCAATACTGTTTTCAGAAGTGTTATGTAACAGCAAAATATAAAACCTAAATAATACAAGTGTAAGCACTGTATCTGGTGTGTAGTCCATCCGCTTATCTATGGCCACAGAGCAAAGCCTCCTTAGATGATTACACATTACATATTATATTTTCTGGTGTATGGGTTTTTTTTAAATTCATTTTGTATTTCCTTCCTCTGTTCTGTTATTCAATAATAATAATAATAATAATAATAATAATAATAATAATAATAATAATGGTGGTGGTGCTAATACTCCCTTGCCCAATACAAGACGTGTCTGTTACTGAAGGTGCAATGACCGTGACTACAGCATTCGTCAATTTTTGCGGTATTTGCACCTTTGAAAGACTCTCTCTCTCTCTCTCTCTCTCTCTCTCTCTCTCTCTCTCTCTCTCTCTCTCTCTCTCTCTTTCACACACACACACACACACACACACAATAAAATGAAAATTCTCACTCCGACCCGTAATTTTGACCTCTAGCCCACCTCTGCATATTATTCAGGTGTTCGTGAGAGTGCTGGAGGTGGGGAGGGGGGTATCAGAGTTGTGTTACATAATAATTTACGAGGGACTGGCTTGGTGTTACTGAGTGTTACAGAGGGGGGAGTGAGGTATGAAATTTTTGGGTGGAAAATGTTGCGTAATTAATGAACGGAGCCACACACTGAGCAAAACGTAACAACCCCCTCGCTATCGGATGAGCGGGTGTAAAGACAGTGCAGGGGAAAAATGAGGAACTGAGATGGATGTTGGATTTAAAAAAAAATAAAAACGCACACTAGAACTCACCTAACTTCATGAGGCTGTCGAGGGGGAGTGAAATCATAAAGAGAAGATAGGACGGGGAAAGAAGTAAGGCAAACATAAGTTCAGAAAAGAAATATGAGGAATATATCAAGAGGAAGGACAAAACTAAAGGAATAGGGTACCACACGGAACACACTCTAAGGTGAGTCTCTACACTGTGCTCTAAGGGGTGGAAGTGGGAGGTGGGAGGCTGGGGGAGCAGGGAATTTGGGAGGAGAAGAAGGGGGGGAAGAAGTAAGAGGAACGTTTAGTGGAGATGGAAAATGAAAAATTGAGAGGAAGGAAAAACTCAAGACAAAAAAGTATCACACATCTATACAGGATCGGAGTAGGGGTGGGCTAGAGGGAGAGAAAGGAACAGGAAAGAGGGAAGGAAATAAGGTAGGAAACAATGAAGGATGAGAGAAAGGAATCAAAAAAGAGGAAAGGGGAAAAATTGGAAGACGGATTGGCGAGAGAAGAAGCACAGAGGAGCACAGACAAAATTATCGTTCCATTATTTTTCCGACTTGGGAATAGTTTAGAGAGTCTGTTCCCTGAGGCCTGTCAATCCACACACACACACACACACACACACACACACACACACACACACACACACACACACACACACACACACACACACACACACACACACACACACACACACACACACACACACACACACACACACACAGCGACAGTTAAACGATAGCTCTCGACTGCATGCACAGACGTCGAAATAGGTGAGAGAGAGAGAGAGAGAGAGAGAGAGAGAGAGAGAGAGAGAGAGAGAGAAGTGCGGGGAGAAAAACCGACGAATGAATAAGTAATACATCCATTAAGAAGGGAGGAAGAAAGAGGGGAGAGGAAGAGGAGGAGGCGAGAAAGAGAGGAGGAAGACTGAGGAGGGGATGGGGAAGAGAGGAGAGGGAAGAAGGAAGAGAGGAGAGGGAAGAAGGAAGAGAGGAGGGAAAGAAGAAGAGAGGAGGGGAAGAGAGCCGGGGGGGGGGAGGTGAAAGAAGGCGGAAGGGAGACAGGAGAAAGTTGGAGACGAAAAGAGGGATGTTAGGGAGAGAGAGAGAGAGAGAGAGAGAGAGAGAGAGAGAGAGAAAGAATACGTATAAATTATAGAGATAGACAGATACACACACACACACACACACACACACACACACACACACACATTAATCCATACATGTTAAGGGGCAAAAGCATCCCTCTCCCAAGCCTCTCCTCTGACCCAACCTCTCTTAAATGAGCGCCTGCGATGATGTATTTTTTGACCTCGCAGCATAACCTCTGACCTTACCCAGCAAATTAAACTCAGCTCAAGGTGGAGCCAGGGTCTTCACGGTAATAAATTTGGAGAAGACATATCAAGTGGCTTTTGTCTGACCACGCAGACGGGCAGACAGACGGGCAGAGTTATACAGGTAAAATGCAGGTACAAATAGGTAGGTACGCTGATAGATGGGTAATATTTTGGAGCAGACAATATCAACTGGTGTTTATTTAACCACGCAGAAGGGGAAGTGACGGAAGGGCAAAGGTATTCAGTCAAAAATAGACGCGTACACCAAGAGGCAGGTGAAATTTTGGAGCGGACATCCTGTGTTTAGTTACACCATGCAGACAGGAAGAGGGGGAAGCAGACGAAGATGAGGCAAAATTATTTATTAAAAAAAAAAAAAAGCAAAAAAGGGACAGGCACGCATCAGACAGGTAAATGAAAAAAAAAAAAGATATAAATTAGCTTTTGTTTGGTCACAGACAGACAAACGGAGGGATAAAGTGACAAAAATCGTGGCAATAACTCAAAGAAAATATTGAGAGAGAGAGAGAGAGAGAGAGAGAGAGAGAGAGAGAGAGAATAGGAATGAAAGGAGAGAAAAAAGTGAGAAGCAAGTAAACAGAGTGACGTGTGAGCGACGGGAGTTGGGGAGGGAGGAAAGAAGAGACGGAGAAAAAATGAGAGGAGCAGAGAGAGAGAGAGAGAGAGAGAGAAAGGGGAAATGGAGATGAGAGTATGGAAAAAATAAGAATCGAAGAGAAGCATAATAATAATAATAATAATAATAATAATAAATAATAATAATAATAATAATAATTTAAAATAATAATAATAATGAGAAGGAGGAGGAGGAGGAGGAGGAGGGGAGAGAGAGAGAGAGAGAGAGAGAGAGAGAGAGAGAGAGAGAGAGAGAGAGAGAGAGAGAGAGGAAATGGAGATGAAAATAAGGAAAAAATAAAAGGAAAGAAGAAGAATTGAAGAGAAGCATAAGAAATAATAATAATAATAATAATAATAATAATAATAATAATAGCAATATCAATAATAATTTTAAATAATAAAAATAAATAAATAATAATAATAATAATAATGACGACGACGACGAGGAGAGAGAGAGAGAGAGAGAGAGAGAAGCTGAGTGAGTGTGATAAAGACAGACAGACAGAATTAATGAAGATGAATGAGAGAGAGAGAGAGAGAGAGAGAGAGAGAGAGAGAGAGAGACCCTATAATATAAAGCAACGTACCTGTATCCGTATCAGTCCAAAACAAGTCCACTGCAGCACCGGACCTTTTCACTGAGGGAGAGTGATGGCCAGAATGAACCCTTCCCATGCTGGCTAAGCACGAATCTGAAAGAAGTGCATACAGTGAGAGGAGTGCAGGTGAGAGTTAAAGTTCTTTTTACCCCTTCAATTCAGTCATGTCCAATTGTGTTAAATTGTCTTCCTTTTTTTCAGTTTATTCTTTAGTAGTTCATATACCTTCCTTTTTTTTTTTTTAGTTTATTCTTGCTATCTCCGTACGATTTAATTTAGCTTATAAAAGACCTGTGTACTGAAGGAGTTATGGGTTATTTAGGGAGTTATACCTGTCTCCTTAAGTTCATTAATAAAATCGATGGCTGATGGCAGAAATAAAATAAAACTCATGGCATCAAATTAGAAGAGTTTATGTATATGTCTGAGTAAGTTTAATTGTCGTATCTGCATTGCCTTGGTTTATCTTGCAGGTTTATATCGCATTTAACAGCTAAAAAAAAGAAAATGCATGTTATTGGCGCAAATGATGTGGGTATTAACAACGCCTGAACAACGAGAGAGAGAGAGAGAGAGAGAGAGAGAGAGAGAATGTAAAAAAAAAAAAATAATGAGTCTCCTTTGGCAACGAGAATACAGATTAGAGTCCTTGATTTAGAGTCCTTTATTTAGGGTTCTTAAATATGAGTCCTTTATTTAGGGTCCTTAATTTCGAGTCCTTTATTTAGGGTCCTTAATTTCGAGTCCTTTATTTAGGGTCCTTAATTTCGAGTCCTTTATTTAGGGTCCTTAATTTCGAGTCCTTTATTTAGGGTCCTTTATCTATTACCAGTCTGAACCAACAGGACGCAGGCAATGGACCACCACCGTAGTTTTAGGCCACGAGGAAGTTCAAAATATCGATACTAAAAATTTTCGTAGCATCAGTGCAAATCGCGTAATTAAATGGATGAAAGTCGTATGGAGATCGCTTTGAAATAACATCAGGGAAAACGACATCAAGCCTCGATTTAGCCGTATATAAGGAAAATAAGGAGCAATTCCTCAGTCGCTGGGGAAAGATGGACGGTCTTAATGCATTTTTCTTTTTTCTCTCTCTTTTTTTTTTACGTCTAAGAGGAAGCATAACACTGTTCAAAAATTACGCGTATTTATTTCAAGGCAATTTTCACACGCTAGTTTTCTATTCTAAACGCGATTTATACAGATACTACGCATATTATCAGTTCGATCTTCTGAACTTCCTTGTAGGCCAAACCTCACAAGTGATCATTTGACAGATTTTGTGCAACTAGGCAGAGTGATGCTTATATAACACTCTTCTTCCACTGCACTGTGCAATCTCGTGTGTGCAACGGCTCAGTTAGTTTTGTCAGTGACCATCCTGCATCATTTTACTCATTTCCTACTCCCACTGTCACACCTACGCCTACACCAGCAGACTGAGCCGTTTTCGCATAACAGAGTAGGGGTATTTGCGGACCGCCTTGGATAATAAAGCATAATAAAAGAAATCAACTCCTTCAACCCAATGACGAGAATTTTGCTTTATTTTTTCAATCTCCAGACGATTTTATTCAGTTTACGAGACCACACCATTAGTGAGAAGAAAATGGAAATTATACTTAACTCCAAATGGTCTCTCCTTAGCTGAATAAAATCGTCTATAATTAGGATGAATAAAAGGGGCACTGAATGGATAACACATGGGAACTGAGAGGGTTATACATGGGAATTGAAAGAGTTATACGTGGGAACTGAAGGGTTTACTCATGGGAATTGAAAGGGTTTATTCATGGGAACTGAATGGGTTATACATGGGAATTGAAAGGGTTATACATGGGAACTGAAAGGGTTATACATGGGAACTGAAGGAGTTGTACATGGGAATTGAGAGGGTTATACATGGGAATTGAGAGGGTTATACATGGGAAATGAGAGGGTTATACATGGGAGCTGAGAGGGTTATACATGGGAATTGAAAGGGTTATACATGGGAACTGAATGGGTTATACATGGGAATTGAAAGGGTTATACATGGGAACTGAAAGGGTTATACATGGGAACTGAAAGGGTTATACATGGGAATTGAATGGGTTATACATGAAAATTGAAGGTGTTATACATGGGAATTGAAAGGGTTATACATGGGAACTGAAAGAGTTATACATAGGAACTGAATGGGTTATACATGGGAACTGAAAGGGTTATACATGGGGAAATGAAAGGGTTATACATGGGAATTGAAGGGGTTATACATGGGGAATTGCAGGGGTTATACATGGGAACTGAGAGGGTTAAATGTCCGCCACGGCTTTGCTTCGTACCCAGGCTTTCGACACATTGAACCCCCGGTGACTCTGAAAGAAGAGATAAAGAGGAAAAGAGGTGATGAGAGAGGAATGAAGAGGAAGAGGAGTTGGAAAGAGGAATAAAATGGAGAAACGAGATGCAAGAGGAAAGTAAGATAGATAGAGAGAGACAGACAGACAGACAGAGACAGAGACAGACAGACAGACAGACAGACAGACAGACAGACAGAGAGACAGAAAACAGTGAGAAAGGACGATAAGCTGAAGTTGACAGCCAGCGAATGAGGAGGTAGTACGACAATGGCCTGGAGAGAGAGAGAGAGAGAGAGAGAGAGAGAGAGAGAGAGAGAGAAGGAATGTGAACGTGAGGAAGAGCGGAAAGGCAGACACAGACAATGAAAGCTAATGGAAGTAAGGGAGACAGGAAAGACAGTGTGTGTGTGTGTGTGTGTGTGTGTGTGTGTGTGTGTGTGTGTGTGTGTGTGTGTGTGTGTGTGTGTGTGTGTGTGTGTGTGTGTGTGTGTGTGTGTGTGTGTGTGTGTGTGTGAGAGAGAGAGAGAGAGAGAGAGAGAGAGAGAGAGAGAGAGAGGCAAACAGAGTAGCTTTGATCTGGGCCACACCTTTGATGCACAATTGTGGTGCCGGAGGGACTGTTGTTTTAACTTCTTGCTCTCGCTCTCACTCTCTCTCTCTCTCTCTCTCTCCTACATTCGCACTCACCTCCCTCAATCCCACTCGCGACTTTCAGTCTCTGCCTGTCTGTCTTTACACGCTTTCACACACACTCTCTCTCTCTCTCTCTCTCTCTCACACACACACACACACACACACACACACACACACACACACACACACACACACACACACACCTAACAAAAGGAGGCTCAGACATAAAATAACCGAGTAATTAAGCTTTCTGAACACATAAAAACTGAGAAACACAAAATCTCTCCACACACACTCTTCTCCCACACGGGGCAGGACCTCCCACTCTACTCTTTTCGCCTTTACTTGGCCTAAAATTACCGTCTCTCCATCTCGAATGCTCAGTTGTAACAATGGATTAGCAATTAGAATATGGTGCTAGTCACGAAGAAGTGCTGCGGAAGGGATATCTAGAAGTAACACTGTCGTCGTAATTCAACCCGCAAAAGAACGAAAATCTGGGTCAAGGTGAAAGAACTTTAAAAATAATCTCACATCCTCGTGGGTTACGGAGGCTCCCAGCACCTGTTCCTTTCTATAATTCTTCCACTTTATTTGGCTCAGATTTTCGTCCTTTTGCTGCTTATTTCACATCGTTCAGTCGTCGAAAAAACAATGCTACGGCTCTATGTCCTTTTCGAAGCACTTCTTCATGACTAGCATATTAGTTTTAATCAATTACAGCTCGGCACATATGTAGACAGGTGTCAATTTTCGGCCAAGTTAGAGAAAAAAAGAGTATCGTTTATTAGCCATATAGTTTCCCTTCAGTACGAAGTTGCTCTTTTCAGCTTATCCTTCCTATCTTCAGACGATTCTACTCAGCCGGGGCGATTTCTTTTTATGGGGGGATTAAATATAGCTTTAGATAACCCCTTTACCGCCAGAAATCCTTCCAACGCTGAATAAAATCATCTGGAATGATAAAAACATAAAAGATATCATCGGACTGAAAGGCTTAAGGAGGCTTCCCCAAGCACCTCTTCCTTACCCGTTTATTTCTGTATACGAAATATTAATACCGACTTCTATGATACTTTAGCACACTATGTCAATACTAAAGAGATATTAAGGGAGCAGGGGTGAATGCTAAGGTAAAATATGCAAAATAAATCGGTAAGGCAGAGGTGTTTGAAATCTCCCTAATAGGCAATCGAGTTAAGCTGATGCCACATAGTTTTTCCTTACTAATAAGCTTCTGAATTATGGTGTTAATTGTGTCAGGCATCATCTCCACTAATTCATTCTTACTCTCTGCATGCTATCCCTCTCTCCTTGATTAAGCCTTTTTCCTCTTCACTTATTACCGCCCATTAACTCATTATTACTTTCGTTATCCTATCCATCTCTCCTTAATCATTCTCTTACAGTTTCCTTGGTCTTCCTTCTGCCTAATTATTTGTTTATTTAGCTTATATTTATTCAGTTATCATAATAATTCTCCGGTATTCTTTCTCTCTCTCTCTCTCTCTCTCTCTCTCTCTCTCTCCTCACTAACAATCTATCACATTATCCCTCTTTTCCTCAGCACTTTTTATTAACTAATTAACTTCCATTTTACTTATCACATTTATTCACGTATAGCTTTCTTTAAATCCTTCTAAATTACTGTTCAATCTTTATTTTTGGCTTTACTGACCCATTTCTCGTTCATCTGAATTACTGAATAAGAGTAAATATTTATTAGCTGTGTTCTCCCCTTGGGGCTAAGATGCGAATGAAAGTGTTTGAATGAATGAGTAACTGGGGAGTGTGTCGTCCTGTCTCGGCTACCTCCCTTTCCTTGGGGGAAGCAGCCTAGGTATATAGATAGATAGATAGTATTTTTTCACGCTGCTACTCCTTACCCTGCCCTAAGATGGGAAAGGAGGTCCGGATGATGATGATGATGTATTTTTTTCATAATTATTTCCCTTGCCATTCGGACACATTATCAGCATATCAATTATTCTGTTCAGGTGTGTTATCAGGTGTGGATCAGGTATCAGGTGTGTTATCAGGTATCAGGTGTGTTATCAGGTATCAGGTGTGTTATCAGGTGTTATCAATTCTGTTCAGGTGTATTATCTCTTCAATTTCTCCCTATCACTCAGGCTCCCAAGACTCACTTTCACCTGAATATAATCGCCTGACATTACCGGGAATAAAAATACAAGAGCTGACCTGAGCATGAGGAGGTTTATGGTACCAGTGTTTTGACTATGCCTCCTATGCACATTTCCATATAGAAAAAATAGCTTGGAACTGGATGGAACATGAGTGACGACACAGGCATAGGAGAGGTAATGTCTACTATGCCTCTCTCTCTCTCTCTCTCTCTCTCTCTCTCTCTCTCTCTCTCACTGTATTGTTTTCTTCCTCTTCCTAAAATTAGTTATCTTATTTGGCATCTCTCGCTCAACAATCATTAACTGCTTCACCTAAAACTCCAGCACGTTTGATCTAACCTGACGAAGACTCTACTCCCTTTTATTTCAGTTGATGACCAAGTGTAGGCAGACTGAAGAGTGTATTTAACTTTGCTCACTTCACTTTAAGTAGGCGTAAAATTGCCATCTCTCCATATTGAATATTTTAACAAGAAATTAACACTAGAATATGAAGTTCAATGAGAAGGATGTTGTGTTGTAGTATCGTCTTTTTCTGCCACTGATCGGAGACGTGATTATGGCGACGAATATAATTATTGCCATCTCACCATCCTGAATATTTTAACAAGAGATTAAACACTAGAATATGGTGCTAGTCACGAAGAAGTTCTATGAGAAGGACTGTTTTATAGCCACTGAGCAACAGAAAATAAGCTTTAAATGGATGAAAGTATCCGCAAATAACAAAAACGCTGTAGCAAAGAAGACACATTCCTATCCCATAACTAAAGCTCTTCGAATTTTAAGTTTTATTAGTAACCCAGTTCCGTCAGATAAAAACAAACTGAGCATACCCTTTTTACACTAACTTGCCCGGATTTTTTGCCCGTGTTCTGCTTATTTCACGTAGCGCAATGGAGGAAAAAGACAATACTGCGACTCTGCATCCTTTATCACCACACTTCTTCGTGACTAGCGCCGTATTTTATTGCCGAACTATTTTTAACTTTTCATTGCACTTCTTCGTGACTAGCACCGCATTTTATTGCTAATCTATTATTAAATCTCGACATTCAAGATGGAGAGATGGAGAAACTGAGATAAATTAAAAGCAAATAATTTTATCTTTGTCTCTTTGGTTATCATCTTTTTCAATTCCCACTTATCACTATTATTTATCACGAATTTATGCGTTTACTCAGTTATCATCTTCATTAATTATCACTTATTTTCTTTATTCCCTCTCCCTCTCTCCTTTATTCCCCTTCTTTATTGCCCTCTTCGTCTTCCCCTAATTAGTTATCGTATTTTCCTTCTCACGTATTAATATTTTCTCTCCCTTCTCCCTTCCTTACTTCAGACCTGTTATTTATATGCGCTCTCTCTCTCTCTCTCTCTCATATTTATCTTCCGTTTTTTTGTCTCTCTCTTCCTCTCTCTCTCTCTCTCATATTTATCTTCCGTTTTTTTGTCTCTCTCTTCCTCTCTCCTGTATATTACCTGTTCGTTTTCTTTTATCTCCCGTTTCTATCATTCATTCACATTCTTATATTTATCTTCCGTCTCTCTCTCTCTCTCTCTCTCTCTCCCCGTTATTCACATTTTCATTTCCTCTCTCTCTTCCTCTTTTCATGTCCTCACGGCTTTCCTCTCTCTCCCTCCCTTCCTCTTCTTTTTCTCATTTTTCCTCTCTCTATTTTTACTTACCTTCTTCGTTCCTCTCTCTCCCTTTTATCACCCTCTCTCACTTTTCTCTCTCTACCCTTCATTATTTTTTCCTTCCTTCCATCCCTCTGCTTACTCATTACTCTCTCTCTCTCTCTCTCCCCCCCCCACTTATCTTACTATACTTTTCACTTTATCTTGGCCTAAAATTTCTCCATATTGAACACTGAGTTGCAATAATACACCAACTCTAAAACTATGATGCTAGTCACGAAGCAGTGCCAGGGAACGAAAATATGAGATCAATTAACGCGAAGAACTAAGGTAATTTATTCCATCAACATCAACCTTTTCTCTGTAATTACCTTTTTATTTTTATTAACCTGCAAAGTAAAGATATTATATTAAAAAAATTATATTAAACTCCACAAGCAAAGGAATTATTTACTCCATTATCCACCTCCTCCATTCTTAACCCTCTTCCGCGCTGAGTAAAATCTTTGGAGACGGCAATAATATAAAAAAAAATATATATGTTATCAGGCTGAAGGGGATGATCACTTTTATCACAGGACCTAATTTCCATCCTATTCTTGCTACCTCCAGACGATTTTATTCAGCTTTGGGTAGACTTTTTTGACCTGTAAGACTTAGAGCTTTCACTGACTCATTCAGACTTTCGGAACTACAGGGCTTAGAACCTTCACTAATTTCTTCAGACTTTTTGAACTTTACGGCTCAGTTTAGCCTTTAACATCTTCACACATTTCGGAATCAAGGGCCTACATAAAGCCTTCATTATCCCCTTCAGACTTTTCGTACTCCAGGGCTTTGATACGGCCTTCATTAACACCTTCAGTCAGACTTTTCGAGCTGTAAGACTTACACGTAGCCTCCATTAACTCCTCCAGTAATAAGGATAATATGAGGGCACGTCCTGTTGACTTATAAATGAACGCAATACATAAAAAGTCTGGGCGTCTGTGTAACTCCTCTCTCTCTCTCTCTCTCTCTCTCAAAATTACCTTCGTCTCTCGAATTCCTCTCCGTTCCCCTCTTCCTTCCATTTCCCTCTTCCCTTTTATCTTCGTCCCCCCATCCAAATTTTTCCTCTCCCTCCGGCTCTTTTCTTTTACTATCGTCTCCCCTCTCCATGTCCCCGTTTTCTGTAAGCCCTCTTATTTTTTCCCCACCTCCCATTTTCTATTCCCTCTAGCGGTCTTTTTTTTCCTTCTTTTTTTATTATCCTCGTTTTCCATCCATTCATTTTCTGTAATTTGAACTTATAATGCTTATATAACTTTTTCTCTAGCTTCATCCTCCCTTTTTTCCTACTTCCCTCTCCATTTGTTTCCTTATTTTGTGCTAATCTCTCTCTCTCTCTCTCTCTCTCTCTCTCTCTCTCTCTCTCTCTCTCTCTCTCTCCATTTTTCCCTCCGCCAAATCGCCACATGCACCCATCTCATTAGCAGTATTTTTCTGTTCTATAATTAGGAAGCACAACAAGTATAATAATTTCGTATCGACAGGAAGGCTATTGAATTACTATGGATTTCATTTATTTTTACCTCAACGCAGCGGAATGTAATTGAGTCTACCCCGAAAATGAAAAATCACGTTTTCTCCCATGTCCACTGACCAGGAGTTATTTTTGAAGTTATTTTTCGGAAACTAGTTAATTACTGTGGATGTCTTACTTATTACCTCCAACTTACCAGAATGATAGTGCAGTTCCCCCTCCTCCCTCCCTAAAAACAACAACTACAACAACAACCAATACTACTACTACTACTACTACTAACACAAAACTACTTCTATAATAAATACTACTGCTACAATGCCACTATTATTATCCCATTACTACTGATAATAATAATTAAAAATTATAATAATATAATAATAATAATTACTATAACTTTAAATACTACTACTACTACTACTAATGATGGTGATGATGACAGGTGGTAATAATCTGTCCATCTGTCTGTCATACAAGCTTTTATTGCCTCCTGGGGATCGTAGGGGTCTGAGGCCAGGGTTTTTCGTCCCGACACTTAAGGCGAGTGTCGTTCTCTACCCCATGAGTGGCATTATATGAGCAATAACACAAACATCAATAGGATATAAACCCTTACAGACAAATTTCTTAGAAGTACGGTAGTAGTAGTAGTAGTAATAGTAGCAGAAGTAGCAGTAGTAGTAGTAGTAGTAATGGTGCTGGTGGTGGTGGTAGCCCCAGGTTCATCTGAAACGTGAACCCAGTGAACTGCAGGCTGAAGTTGCCCTGCCCAGTCCACCATCCTCCATCTTGTGGGACAGAGAGAGGTGAGGGACGTGTGTATAACCAGGCAGTGGGGCCGCCTGGTTATATCAATGCCACCACGTAAAGGCACCCCTCTCCAGCACCAGTGAATGAAGAATGTGAGTTAATATTTATGCATAATATTGTAAGCTATTGTAAATCACGGATAACATACCATATTTTCCATGAGCAAAGTAATATCATCACAGTCCCCTCCCGAAAAAAATAATAATAATAATAATAACACCAAACAATTTTCTAAAACACTGATGGATTAGCAGTTTTGGGGAATAATACTAATAGTGTTAGTTCGTATTAGGATTATTTACTAGCTATTCTTCTATAGTATGAAAGTGGTACTACGATTCTCTCTCAATTCCATAGGTAAAGGAATAATAAGTAAAAATAAACAGCATATATCGTTCCATTGTGAAACTTAGAGGTTATGAATGAGCTTTTTAAGTTTTATTATGTTAGATATAACTTAGGATGCTTTTGTATATTTTATCGACCTTATCAGATTTTAGTTGTCTGTCATTGACACATGGATAAAGAGACAGATAGATAGACAGACAGATAGACAGACACAGATAAATAGACAGGTAGATAGATAGAAAGATAGATAAAAAGGGCACCCCTACACTGCGCTCCACTAGAAACTCAGCTGGCGTTACCTTTTGCGTTGCGGGGACGGGTCAGTCTGTTGGTGTGGGCGTAGGTGCGGCAGTGGGAGCAGAAAATTAATTAATGATGCAGGATATACTCGCACACTGACAAGAACCCTAACTAACCCGTCCCCGCAACACGAGAAATCATCCGGCAGAGTGGAAGATGAGAGTTAAAATGGACCGTCTTGTTTAATAGCAGTGAGCAATATTTGGGGCGAGTTATACCTCTAAGTTTTAAAGTATGGATTCCTCAGCGCTGAATCGAGTTCTGTTATTCACGCATGATCCTGATTTACCTAAAGCGTGTGTGCATCTATATCATTTCCAC
Source organism: Coenobita brevimanus (assembly GCF_032717465.1). Classification (NCBI taxonomy): domain Eukaryota; kingdom Metazoa; phylum Arthropoda; class Malacostraca; order Decapoda; family Coenobitidae; genus Coenobita; species Coenobita brevimanus. Next base: position 534,667 of record NC_136958.1, on the reverse strand, counting down.
AGTAAAAGCTATAAAATTGTCATGTGGGATTTTTTTTTTTTTTTTTTTTAATGGTTGGTGGGAATTCAAAACCATTTCAATAAAAAGGTGGATATGAAGCAACGTCAAGGTGATATTCTAATACGCATCCCACGTCCCCTCCTTCATCCCACTCTCTTAACTCTGTGTGTGTGTGTGTGTGTGTGTGTGTGTGTGTGTGTGTGTGTGTGTGTGTGTGTGTGTGTGTGTGAAACTTCTGATCACCGCGTTGTGGAGAATCGTCTGTAGGTTTCTTTTAGTGTTTACTCAAAGCTCGTACAGGGATTACATTATTACACACACAATGCATTTTTCGTATCCTGTTGCAACCTTATTAACTTATAACGCTACCAAATTAGCAATCAAATACTACACATTTCAAGCAAACACACCGTATTTCATTTGCTCAAGGCCAATGTGTACTTTCCAGACAGCACCCCACACACACACACACACACACACACACACACACACACACACACACACACACACACACACACACACACAATCTTTATTACCTTCCAATACTGTTTTTCCAATGTGTTTACTTCATTTTCTTAACATCATTAATAAAGACTCCAAATATAAAACAGTTTCCTTCACTTAAAAAAAAAATAAAAAAAGCCAGAGTGACATTTAGCCCTTAAAATGATCTGAAGGTAACGTGAGCAAAGTAAAGACCCCCTCATAGTTAAGGGGTTAAGGAGAGGAAAAAAATAAGAATATATATTTATACTTTAAAATCCGTACCTCCATTTCATCTGGTTTCTGTAGAGCTGAGAATACGTAGTCTGTAAACATACCCTTTTCACTCTAACTTGGCCTAAGCCTGGCACCTTTCTAGCTTGAATATTGAGTTGTAACAAAGGATTAACACTTGAATACGACCCTTGTTACGAAGAAGTGCTTTGAAAACGATGTATAGCTACAGTACTGGCTTTAAATCTAGGCCAGCTCAATGTAAAAATAATCTAAGGTAGTGCTTCTTAAACTCGTGAATGATGCACCCAAGGGAAAATGAAATTATTTTGGGAGTGAATGAAATCTGAAGGGTGAATGACCTAATTTAGTCAGATATATATTTTTTTCCAAACTTAATAATAACAGGCACTGCCATTAAAGTGGTTAGTAGGCTCAAACTTTTAATGGCAGCGGAGTTGGAAATTTGATGGTTTTCCCGCTAGCCATATTTTTCCAGTTTCAGAGTAGAATGATCTTTCCCAAATTTATTCTAACACAGCTCTGTAGGGGAAACCAGACGAGTTAGTGGGATTATAAATCTATAAATGGCAACACTGGAGGATCGCCGTAGGCAACTCTTAAACAGAAACTTTACGTCGTGTTGCCAATTCAGCTACTTTTCTGTAAGAACTAGAATTCTATCATTATACTGTTTCAAAGAATCTAAGTCCTACGACTGTTGTTTATGCAAACTAGAAAAGAAAATTGTTAAAATTTTTGTCACTCCTATTCTTTTTCTTAATTTTAGTATGTACAAAAACTTGAATAAAATAAACAATTAAGACATGAGTTAACGTATGCTTTTTTTTTTTTTTTTTTTTTTTTTTGCTCCTGTATAAATTTGTACATATGGGAGATAAGACGAAAAAAAAAATTAGTCGTAGATGAATGAAATTTTGTGATAAAGCCTGAAGCGTGAATGCCACTGAAATACTTTACGATGCACCGAACTAAAGTAAAACGCCATAATAATAATAATAATAATAATAATAAAAAAAAAGGTACCATGGCAAGAAAAGAAAGTAAAAATATATATATTTAAGGTCCCGTACTTCCATCTGGCCCGGCTTGTGTTCAATAGGGTTTTTTTTTCCAGCGCTCTCCCCTCGCCTATTTCCTCCCCCTCCTTTCACTCCACCTGTCACCGCCCTCCACGGTCACGGACGCGGCTCATGCAGGGGAGACACACGGGAATACCATGACCCCAGCACGGACACGGACGGGAATATCACAGCCAGCACGGGCAAGGGTACATACACGGGAATATTATGGACACGGGCGGCTCATGGTGGAGACACACTAGGGATTATCACGGACACGGACGGCTCATGGAGGGGACACACTTGGGAATATCACGGACACGGAAAGGCTTATGGAGGGAAGGTACACGGGAATACCACGGACACGGAAAGGCTTATGGAGGGAAGGTACACGGGAATACCACGGACACGGACGGCTCACAGAAGGGAGACACAAGGGAATATCACGGACACGGACGGCTCACAGAAAGGAGACACAAGGGAATATCACGGACACGGACGGCTCATGGAAGGAATCACGGGAATATCAAGAACACGGATACGGCTCATGAAGGGAAGGTACACGGGAACATCACGGACACGGACGGCTCATGGAGGGAAGAACGAAATCACGGACACGGACAAGATTCATGGCGGGGCGATGCACGAAAATATCAGGGTCCGCTTATTGCACAGCCGACGTCGTCGTCTCGTCAGCCAAACCTTCGTAACACCTTTGTCTCTGCGATTTATTTCCCCTTTTTTACCTCAACATTTCCTAGCACTGAATATCACTGAAATATCAACACACATGGCAAAAATAACATACAGGATAATATTAGTACCGTATGACATCAGAAATAAACCGCTAAGGAAGAGGTGCCACGGGGCTTCCTTGATCGATGAGAATAGAACCCCCGGACATCTCCACTAGGAAGGTGTAATTCACGTAGCAGGTCCCTTTCCGGAAAAATAAGGTAAATATGATAAGCTTAAGTTATTCATTATACAACTTATTCTATCCGGACTTTGCATAACGAAGTCCTATTTATCTTGGACTTATATTAATAGTAACCGTAACTTTTCCTTATACTGTATAAAGTAGAGTGAGTTATAATAAATGTACAGTCAGATGCAAAAATCCGTTCGCCTGTCCTGTCTCTTTTATTGCTAGATTTTTTGGCTGTTTTTCTCGTTGGCTATGGAAGCTCCCTAACACCTCTTCCTAGGCGATTTATTTGGCCTTTTACACCTGACTGTCCTCTTGTGCGTCATATAAATCCTTCTATTATCGTCTCAGTCTCCATAAATAACGTACAAATGGATACTGACCAGCCATATCTAAAAAATAAATCGTTAAGGAAGAGGTGTTAGGGAGCTTCTTAAACTGACGGGAACACATGCACTTTTGTCCACTAGGTCATACTCCAGCGTTTATTATGCGTCTATTAAATCCAGTGATGACAGAGGCAGGAGAAGGGAACGGGGTTTAATATGTGAGTAGTACCGTGCGATAAAAAGCTTGCCCACTCTTTCCCGCCGACCGTGACGATGCAGGGGGGTACAAAAACATTATGTACACGGATCATAAAAGAATAGAAATCCCACAGCAGAGAAGTAGAAGGAAGGACACTCTCTGATGTTCGGGGAGGAATGAGAAATTACAAATGGTGGCAGCGGTGTTGGTGGAGTTTTGCTTGTGATAGTACATGGATACTGTATATTCCCCTGTAAGGCGGGATATCTGTAACTCTGCATACGTTACAGTCAGAGAGTAAAATCATGGACCGAAAGGAAAAGGAATAAATAAGTAAAGAAATGAATAAAGGAATAATGTCATAAAGCGCCGTCAAGTAGTACACAGCCAGGAAATGAAACTCAGGTTAAGGGTTCCGTTTTCGAAACTACTAAGCTTTCCCAGACAAACCTAACCAAGCATTACCTTTTCTAGCTTAAGATAACCTAGCCTAGCCTTGCCCAGTCGTGCCGCTCATAACAAAAATAAGCTGACTATCTAACCTACAGGTACACGAGACTAGCCATACTTCACCATAAGACCGACTACACTATCATCGTAGACCTCAGTTGTATACACTCGCTCAAAAACGTATCCGAAACCAAGCAATCGGTGGTTTCAAAATAGGCGCTCTTGCTGTGCCCGTTTTCTCCTCTTGCAAGTATTCTGAAATGATGGTATCTTCCATGTGCTATATATATGCATTCTTCATTTGTATAGATAAAAACAGTTGTCATTACATTCACGAAGAGTTATTGAAGAGTATTTCCAATCATTTCGTCCATTATTTCAAAATGTAATGACGGAATTTTTCAGATAAATTTTGGAGTCAATGTTCAAACTGACAGAAAAAAATAAATAAAAATAAAAAAGATATATAACCCGCTCAAATAATGCCATCAAGTTCAAGTGCTTCACTGATTGGCCAAGCTAGAACAAAAAAATCAGGTGAACTATTGCAATGAGAAATAGCAAAGGCGTTTTTTTTTCCTCGTCTTGTTAACATGCAGAAGTAATTGCAAAGCACTACGTGAGTTAATGTTTATTAAATAAGTGTCAGTAAATGATGCACCTGTACAAGTTATGTTCTGTGTGTGTGTGTGTGTGTGTGTGTGTGTGTGTGTGTGTGTGTGTGTGTGTGTGTGTTATTCGCGAGGAACAGAATCTGCATGCTTATTATTTTCATTTTTCCTCTCTACCTCCGAAAATTTAAGCACAGGGTAAAAAATATCCATGGATTTTAAGCTTTTTTTTCATTCCTTTATTTCCAAGGCAGGAATGATAAGTGAAGAGAAGGATGGCCCATTTTACCAAGCCGTTCTGATGATATACATATATATATTTTGTTTCTGTTTCTGGATCCTAGGGGCTGCATTGACAATAGTGGGAGCAGTGTTAATCTGATGGTGGTGGTGGTGATGATGATGATGATGATGATGATGATGATATAGGGATAGATAAAATTACAAGTATAAACAAAAAATTGAACATGAAGATGACAATGAAGATGACGATGTTAATGATGATGGTGATGATATAGGGATGGATAAAATTACAAGTATAAACAAAAAATTGAGCATGGAGATAACAATAAAGATGACGATGACGATGTTAATGATGATGATGACGATGATGATGACGATGCTGCTGGTGCTATTTACTGACGACGATGATGATGACGATGCTGCTGGTGCTATTTACTGACGACGATGATGATGACGATGCTGCTGGTGCTATTTACTGACGATGATGATGATGATGATGACCAAAACAAAAAAGATAACAACTCGTAACATATTCACGAACCAAACACACTAAAATGCACCATCCACATACCTCTTACTTTTCTCCTCTATTTTCTCATATTTTCTTTTTTTATTTTCGTCCAAGCCTACACAGCCTCCCCTCAGACACACGCCCATTACACAACACCTCCCCTCTTTCCCGTCACGCCCATCTCCCCTCATCTTCTTTACTCTTCCTTTTTTTATTTCTCAGTTCCCTCTATTCCTTGCTTTCATTCACTCCCCCTTTGTGCTCACTTTTCTTCACTTGTTTCGCATTCCTTTGTATCTAGCTTTTAGGACAGGATTCTCTCTCTCTCTCTCTGTCTCTCTCTCTCTCTCTTCCCCCTCCCCTTCATCGTTCTCCCTCTCCTTCTGAACCATTTCTCTTGCATTGCTCTATTTCCTGCCTCTCACCTCCCCTTCTCTCTCTCTCTCTCTCTCTCTCTCTCTCTCTCTCTCATTTTAAATCATTTACCTCTTTCATTTCCTCCATCTTTCTTTCTCTCTTCCTATTTGCTTCGCTTTTTACGGCATCACCTCTCTCTCTCTCTCTCTCTCTCTCTCTCTCTCTCTCTCTCTCTCTCCATTGCCGAGTTGTAACAATAGATTAACAGTAGAATATGATGCTAGTAACGAAGAAGTGCTATGGAATGGAGGCAGAGCTGTAGCATTATGTTTTTCTGAGAGTTTCGAGAAATTTGCTGAAGGGAGGAAAATTCCGACCAAGTTAAGGTGAAAGGAGTATAGTCAAACTGCCCTTGAAATAGTGACTAAAATATCAGGCAAATGTTTCCAAATAAAGCGATGCATTTCCTTGACCCATTCAGTCCCGAGTTATTTATTTATTTAGTTATTTATTCTGCTATCTCCACAAGGTCCCATTTAGCTCTGGGGAGGCTTTTCGCACTAGGGTAGAGAAGGTGCCGGTATGTATGTAACTTTCTTTAAGCCTTCCACTGCTAAAGGTCTGGTCTGAGTTGGCTATAATCGCCTGGCATCAGCAGGAGTGAGATTACAAAAGTATGTCGCAGGATTGAAGTGGTTTATAAGAGGGTAAATACAGGGTGGTCCATATATAACGCTCTTGCCTGTCCTGTATCATTAATTTATTTCCTACTCCCACGGCATCACCCACGCCCACACCAGCAGACTTAGCCGTCCTCGCAACACACAAGTTTGGTAAGTCTCTAGTGAAGCGCTATTTACGAACCAACCTAACTGCACTGTGAGCTCGTGATACAGTAAATATCTTCCATAAATAGTCTCAGCGAGAAACTATACCAATTTCACTCTAACTTGGCCTAAAACTGTCATCTCTCCATCCAGAATGCTGGGTTATAACGAGAGAGAACAGTAGAAAATGATGCTAGTCACGAAGAAGTGCTATGAGAATGCAGAGTCGTAGCATTGTCTTTTTCTGCCACTGAGGTACGCAAAATACATAACGAAATGTCGAGAATCTGGTTCAAGTAAAAGTTAATAAAAAAAAATCTATACCTTCCAATCCCCAACTTTAAAAATCACGAATGACCTGTTTATTTTTCATCCAGACCCGGAGGATATGGAATCAGCGCATCGTTATTACACACTTCATTTTATCCTGCAATTTCTTTACTGATTAAGAGAGCGTGGTGTACATTTTCCACTCACTCCATCTCTTGTAAAATTCCATGACAGTTTTTCTCGACTCTTTTTGCGTGGTGGTTTTTCTCACTTATTTCTGCTGCACTGATTGCATTGCGCAGTTGACCCTTGTGCGGTGTGGTGCGGTGAGGATCTGTCCGTTCTCCCCTTTGGGGCTAAGATGTGAATGAATGTGTTTGAATGGATGAGTAAATGGAGAGTGTGTCGTCCTGTCTCGGCTACCTCCCTTTCATTAGGGGAAGCAGCCTGGGTATATAGATAGATTTCTGCTGCTTCGGCTGGTGGGATTTGTGAATAGGGGAAGCCTTCTTTAGTTATATGATTTTTTAACTCACAAATTAACCCATTCACTCTGAGGACGCGTTTTCTCTTAATCTTGCTAAAATTGTAAAATCTATCAGTTCATGGAAGACTGACATCAAATGAGACGTCTTACAATGCAGCCGATTTTTAAAGACTACCTGATCTTCCTGGCTAGAATTTTTATCACTATGCTAAATGAAATCGTCTGTTAGTAGCAAGAATAAGTTGTAAAATAAGTCACCGAACTGAAGGAGCTACGTATCACAACCGCACCCTGCAGGTCTGGTGCTGTTTGCTTTTTCTTCGCGCCCATTTCTACTCCTTTGTCTTCTCTCTCGTCTTCCACTTCCCCTCTGCTTTTCTCGCCTCTCTCTCTCTCTCTCTCTCTCTCTCTCTCTCTCTCTCTCTCTCTCACTCTCTCTCCAATTTTTCTTTCACTCTCCCTCTCTTCCCCTCATCCTTGACCCCTCGCCTTCTAATTCGTTTATCTTACATTCCTCTATCCCCTGCCTTTCATTTCTCTCCCCTTCTCCCTCTTTGTTTTGCTATCCTATCCTTAAACTTCAATAAATAGAAAGTACTAGCAACATAAGCCCGTCCCCGCCACTGGATTGGTAACAAAAAAATAAATAAATAAATAAACATATAAGCCTACTGATATCCACAAACATCCACCCACCTACCCACCTAATGCAGGGTATTTCGTGTACGATCTCCTCCCATTACGCTCTTAGTCAATGGGAGGCGCTGAGGTAATCCCTAAGTTCCACATGATATCCTACCCAATCAGTGACATGCTCCTAAACCCATGATGTCACAACACCTGACTCCTCCCCCTCTCTACATTCAGCCAGTGGGAGGAGAGTTGTCATCCTCCTAATCTTTGCCAGCAGGATGACAAAGCAAGTTTCCAGTCTGAGAGAGAGAGAGAGAGAGAGAGAGAGAGAGAGAGAGAGAGAGAGAGAGAGAGAGAGACGCACAGCAGCTATTACAGTATTTAAATCATACTTTTAATTACTAAGGCTGGGCCACCAAGTATGGAATTTTTTATCTTTATGTTTCCGACTCTGAACACGGATTAGACAGCCAGTTCCCCGACACCCAGGAGTCATTCTATGTTCCTTGTACCTTCACATGTCACCACTTCGGTATTAAAACCCACCAACCATGCTGAATCCAGGCTACTGCTGTCTCATTCTTGATATGTTGGTGGATCATGTGGAGTATTAGCTGGGGTGTTGTTGATATGTTGGTGGATCATGTGGAGTATTAGCTGGGGTGTTGCTGATATGTTAGTGGATCATGTGGAGTATTAGTTGGGGTGTTGTTGATATGCTGGTGGATCATGTGGATGATTACTAAGGACTGTGGTAACGACATTAATATCCACAAGCTGTTCCCCTCCTCAACTCACGACACTCCATGGTGATTCTCTCTCTCTCTCTCTCTCTCTCTCTCGTGTTATTTATCACCACTTCCACAGAGAGTCTGTGTTACTCCTCGCTTCCTTCGCTCCCCTTTCTCTTTCCAACGTAAATTTGATTAATAACGTAAGAATTAAAATGAAAGTCACAAAAATTACTAGTCTTCACTGACGATATTTTTCACATTAGTCAGTTAATGGCCGCACCAGACAGTCGAGTATCCTAGACGTGGTCATATCTAGCTTGGATAATTTAGTATTAACGGGACTGGAGAACAGGTGCGATCATAACACGGCAAGATCTGAGATAAACCTTCCCTTTAAAAAGCATAAGAATAGTGCTTCAGTCCCCTGCCTCCGTGCCGCAAACTACCTGGCCTGAAAAATGCCTTAGAATGACAAATATCCATATAATTACGGTACAAGACACTTGGATTAGTTTCAAGCAAATATTTATGGACATTCAAGACATTTAAGAAAAATCTTGTGTAATAACATACAATCAACAAACATGCCTATTTCGTGTAATGAAAATTTCCTTAGGCACAGGGATAAACTCTACGCAGCTAAGGGGATCGAATGACAGTCTTAACACAATGAATTCATACAACGATGCTAGCAGAGAAGGGAAAAAATCGCCAGGGAGAAACAATGTGACATAAATACTGCACAAGAGTGTAATGAGGATCTCAGAACATACTTTGGCTACAACGAGATAAAGTAAATTAAGTCTGGTATTGGTAAATGAGAGTCCTCAAGGCGTAGAACATTCTTTGGCTACGTTAATAACAGAGGTCAAAATCAGTCTTATATTCTTCCCTTAACTGGTCACAACGGGGAACTACCATCAGATGACTACGAAACAGCACGCTCCTTGAATTAATTTTTCAAGTGAGTATTTACCACCAGTAGTACAGAAACCCGTAACAACTCACTCCATCTGCCAGCACAGATTATCAGACATCATGATGTAATGATGCACTTAAGGAAATTGAAAACCAGCTTAAGTCCCGGCCCAGATAGATTATACCCTCAAATTTTCCGGCAAGTTAAGAAAAGTCTTTTAAACATCTAACATGTATTTTTCACATGTCACTGCGGGAATGAAAGTTCCCTGACGACTGGAAGTTAACAGATGAGACCTCGACAGTTAAGAAAGGTGACCACGATTTGCTGCTTCTGTCTTCTTCCCGTACGGCATAATTCCGGAGGGTCTGGAGGGTGAGGGAGACAGCCTTTTACTGCACTGTTCTTTTCGGTGACAGGTTAAGCATTACTTTTAGTTATAAGGCCGTAGCCGCCGTACTACCTCGTTGGAATCTTAAGGTCTGTGTGGTCTGTATCTCTCTCTCTCTCTCTCTCTCTCTCTCCGCATACATTATTCCACCACTCTCCTTTCACCCAGCCGCTTCAATCTCCCCTTAGTTTCCCCTTCCTGTTTCTACTCTCATCCCCCATCCCCGTCTACCCTTTCCCGTCATCCTCCCAACACCCTGTCCTTCCCCCACACTGACCAACTTCCTCTTCTCACTCTCTCTCCCCTCACCCCTCCAGAGCTCTAGTCTCCTCATCATTTTCCTCTCACCCCCTCTCCCCTCGCTTTCCTAGCACCTGTCGCCTCATCATTCTCCCCTCACCCTCTCCACCCTCCCCTTCCCAGCATCTTAACCCTTCCTCATTCTCCCTATGAATTTTCCAACACTGCTCTCCCTCACACTCCCTTTTTACCCTCTTTTCTCATCTCCTCATTTAGAACCTCACCCTACTTCCTCATCTACACTCACATTCGCCCATCTCTCTATTCAGTCACATTTCAAATACCCTTTTCCCCTAATTAAGGTGCTCAGAGTCCTTAAAGGATTTGAAACGCATATTTAGCGTAAAAACAAGCTCAACGAGGAGTCAGGGGTGGACGTTAGACTTGCAGCATGTCCACTATGATACATCAGCTAATTTCCTCACGCACAAGATTAGCAATACCTGAAAGTGGCTACCAGCGGACGCAGCTGACAGTTCCTCGACAGAGTAATCCAGGACAAGGTTTAAAGCAAATGTTTTTTTAGGGCTAATTTAGTTGTAGATTGAATGTTTCCTCCTTGCCAGTAACATTTTCTAGCTCGGTAAATTCTTCCCTTTGTCTTTGTAACTCTCTCTCTCTCTCTCTCTCTCTCTCTCTCTATCCCTTCCCCTCCCTTCTGTTCCCTTTCCCCCTCCACCAATGCCTAATCTGTTCCCCTCAAACTCCAGAATAGTTTGGCTTCCTTTCTCCCCTCACCCTCACTTTCACATTCCTCCCTCTCCCTCCCTACACCTCTCTCCCTTACTTCCATACTCCCTCAATTCTCCCTCCTTTCTGTGTACCATTCCGAACTTTACTAGCCTAACTCTCTCTCTCTCTCTCTCTCTCTCTCTCTCTCTTCAGCGTATATTATTTACACTATTCCCCTCCCTCTCCCTCCTCCCCTCCCTCATTCTCCCCATCCCAATCGTATCCATTACTGCTACATATTCCAAAGTCCACATCGTTGCCTTTCTCCTCCCCACCTCACTTTACGCTCTCTCTCTCTCTCTCTCTCTCTCTCTCTACTTCAAGCGTTTCCACCGTGGTGCACTAAAAATTTTCTTCAGCTACAGAATTGCTACCTGAAATCGGCTACCAGGAAGAAGAGTTGATCATTCCAAGGTGTGCAAATCAAGACTCGATTAGATGAAGTTTTGTTAGGCCCATTTAAACAGCTGATCAAATGCTTCCTCCTTTCCCGCAAAATCTACTAGGTAAACCATTTTTTCCCCCGGGTTAGATGCACTTCCTTTTCCATGTCAGTGCTCTGGATGGGAAAGGTAGGTTGAAAGAGCCATCATATCTCTCTCTCTCTCTCTCTCTCTCTCTCTCTCACTATTAGAGCAGCAGCGTCTACTTGGCAAATCCATTCATTGCACCTCCTCGGCAAGGGTCGTAAGATTTTTTGAGGTAATACTTGTCCCTGTAATTCCTTGTACCTCTCTCTCTCATATCTCTCTCTCTCTCTCTCTCTCTCTCTCTCTCTCTCTCTCTCTCTCTCTCTCTCACTATTAGAGCAGCAGCGTCTACTTGGCAAATCCATTCATTGCACCTCCTCGGTAAGGGTCGTAAGATTTTTTGAGGTAATACTTGTCCCTGTAATTCCTTGTACCCCTCTCTCTCTCTCTCTCTCTCTCGTTTCATTGTGTATTATTAAGGGCAAATCTCCCCCCTCTCTCCTCAGATCGATGGCATTGGACGGGAGGCAATGCATGATGATTGTTAGTGGGTGTCCCAAGACGACGTGTGGTGGTGATTGTGGTGGTGATTAACTGTGGTGGTGGTAGCTGCGGTGAGGATGCTAATGAGGAACTGTGGTTGTGGTTGTTGGGGTGGTGGTGGTGTGGATGGTGATTATGGTGGTGATGGTGATGTTGTTGTTGGGGTGGTGGTGGTGGTGGTGGTGATTTTGGTGGTGTTGTGGTGGTGGTGGTGGTATTCAGGATAGTGATTATGCTGTGGCTGTTGTTGTTGTGATGATGGTGGTCCGATGATTATTGTGGTGATGGTGGTGCATGTGGTGATGAATGTGGCAGTGGTAGTTATGGCTAGTATGTTAGTGAGGAACTGTATATGTTGTTCTGGCTGTTATGATGATGGTGATCAGAATGGTAATTATGGTGGTGATGGTGATAGATATGGTGATCAATGTGGTTGTGGTAGTTGTGGTTGGGATATTAGTTGGGAGCGGGGGTTGTGGTGACTGGTACTGGTACTGGAAGTCTCTCTCTCTCTCTCTCTCTCTCTCTCTCTCTCTCTCTCTCTCTCTCTCCATGGCTGGTGTGGGGGAAGGGGGGGAGCTTCGTTAACCCCATCACTGGCTGTGGCACATTTAGGAATTTTACTTGACAGATGGAGACAGTTTTAACCCTATCTATATAAGGCGTCTTTTTCCCCACTACCCACAAACCAGGAATCCACCACAACTACCACAATTACCGCCACAACTACCACAATCACCACCACCACCACCACAACCACCAGTAACACCATCACCCCACACAACCACAATCCACCACATTCAACACCACCACTATGGCCAAAATTAATACCACAACTACCACCACACCATACAGCAACAACACTCCACCACAACTACCACCAGTACCACTACCTCAACCACAACTACCACCAGTACCACTACCTCAACCACCACTATCCCACACAACCACAATCCACCATAAATACCGCACCTACTACCACAATCCACCACAACTACCACCACAGCTACAGCCGGTATCACTATAACATCTGCCAGAACCCCAATCACAATCATTTATAATTACCTCAACAACCACCACTACCACAACCACCACCACCCCCACACAAACTCAGTCCACCACAACTACCTCTGCTACCACCACTACCTGTACCACAACCACCATCACCCCACACAACCAAAAGCCACCATAACTACTACAACTACCACTACCCAACCATCATCACATCACAAAACCAGAATTTACCACAACGACCACAACTACCACCATTATCACAACCACAACCAGCACCATCCCACACAACCACAATCCACCACAGCTACCACATTCCACCACAACCACAACCAGCACCACCCTACACAACCACAATCCACCACAGCTACCACAACCACAACTACCACCACTCATGACAACAACAATTACTGTGTTTGCCAGCTGGACATTTCTCTTCATTATCCTCATTACCCTCTCTCTTAATTGGTTCCTCGCCTCTCTCTCTCTCTCTCTCTCTCTCTCTCTCTCTACCATTAAATCCACTGATAAAGAAAACTGAAAATACTTAAACAACACAAATTACAGCACCAAAACACACGCCAACAGAACACCATTAAAGAAGAACAGATGCACAAGCTTAATGGGCAGCTTCCAACCCATTAGCCTCACTTCAGTCACCCATTAAAATTAAACACTAGGGAGAAATAAAGGGGACACTGCGTTAAACTGGAATGGGGACAGAATAAGTATGTGGTGGTTCATTTTTACTAGGCACTTGATACTGTATTTCCAATCTTCCCCTCCTTCTGGATTGTACTCACTCTAGACAAAATAGTTTACACGGGGTGGTGATGATGATGATGATGATAATGGTGATGATGATGATGATGATAATGATAATGATGAAAAGACGAAGACAATGCTGATGATGAAGAGATGAAGACAGTAATGATGATGATGATGATGATGATGATGCCACCCAAAATGATTAGGAGGTGTAAATCATGTTCTGCATACCAGCTTGAATTTCACCACAACCTCTTCCATAACTCGCGACCATGGAAAGCATTCACTGTAATTGACCTAAACTTTCACAAGGCATTTTGATAACGTTCCGTAAGGTAAGTTACTCTCTTGAATCTTTTTTTCCGTATCAACAGGGCAAGGAAACCAATGTGTGTCTCCAACTGTGTCACCCACTCACGACCTGAGTCACTGTGCTGTTCTGAAGGATGAAGTCCAGGCCTTATGGGCAGTGTTGAGAGGTTTGGGGTATTGGTGATTTGTCTCGTGTGAAGCGTGTCTGGGGTGTGTCTGAGGTGCGTGTGGGATGCATCTTGTTGACCGCCTACCTGTGTCGTGCTGGAGTAGCCGTAAATATGACAGAGAAGTGGGGTAGGACACGAGAGAGTTAGCTATACTGGGACGGTCTGTAAGCCAAAAGGGTGTCACTGCAGCGCTTAACCAGTAATTCTTTGTATCCCCTTCGAATACTGTATGGGTGGATACGGTTATCAAAGGTGTCAGTCTTGCTGTGTATTCCTGCTTCCGCCAGATAATTCTTGTCGTCCTGATGCGGTTTATCAAAGCCTTATCTAACCCCTCTCACTCGGAGAAGTCAATCATAACCTGACTAAAGTCGACAGGAAAGGGGTTGAATCGAAAAACAACATCGCCCTGAAGGAGTATATGTTGAAGTCTGAGTCTCTTAAAACCATGATCTCTGGTGTTAGATTATTTTATAGATTCGTTTCGCGATGGAGGAGTTAGACTTGGCCTTCATTAACCCTTTCACTACTAGAGGTCTCTCACATGCTGAGAGAAATCGTCTGACGGTAGGAAGAAATCAATAAGCAGCTCGTCATCCCCTTAACCCCTTCAGTCCAATTACGTATTTTAATTTTTTTTCTCGTTATCTGTAGACAAGTTATATTCACCTCTAGATAGGATTTTCGAACTGTCGGGGACGAATATGGAATTAAACAATGACTTCCTTCTTGTTCGTGCTCTCGCTCTTGTTGTTGTTGATGTTGTCGTTGTTGATGATGATGATGATGATGATGATGATGATGATGATGATGACGATGATGATGATGACGATGATGATGATGACGATGATGACGATGATGATGACGATGTTACCCACGGCTCATCTAGACGTGAACTTGGTGGACTGCAGGCTGAAGTTCCCCTCCCCTGCAGTCCGCCAACGTCTCAACTCTATTGATGCCACAGCGTGAAAGCGTCCCTCTCACCAACCCCTTCATTACTAGACTTATAACTGCTGAAGAAGCTGAAGAAAATCGTCTAGTATGAGTCTAATCATTCCAACAGTTTCCTAGCAGCTGTATCTCAGTTATAAAGACAGCCAAACTCCGTCAACGAACAATTTATTGATCTGATTTCGTTACTGTGTTCATTGCTCCCACCGACGCGTCATGGTGTCCTACAAATCCTTCAAGCATCGCCATACTCTGCATAAATAACGTACAAAGGGATATTAACCACCCATATCCAAAATTAAATCGCTAAGGAAGAGGTGTGAAGAAGCCTTATATGTCACCACAGTTTCTTTACAAAAACCATATTTTATTTATGACAACCACAATTTCCATAAAACCACAATTTCTTTACAACCACAATTCCTTTACAACAACCACAATTTCTTTACACTTTTTTCTAAGAGATTTATTTTGCTTATTACACCTTACTATCCTATTCTGAGTTATATAAAGCCTTCAAACATCATCACATTCTGCATAAATAATGTACCAAAGGATATTAACCAGTCATATCCGAAAATAAATCGCTAAGGAAGAGATGCTAGGGATCCTCCTTTACCGACGAGAATACAAGCCTTATTCTGGGTGAGTTTGGCTATTTCGTTACACCTCTTCTTTAGTGGTTTATTCTGAACACTAAAGACTGATAATTATAATCTTGTACGATAATGTTGGAAACTGGGTTGATATTAAAGCGAAATAATTATCACACAAAAGAATGTTGATGTACAACACGCAAAATAAATCGCAACGGAAGAGGTGTTTCGATGCCTTAATGCCAGGTAGAATGCAACTCCGGATCGTAGCCTGGTGTGCTCAAAATCCATTCTTAGCGCATTATTTTTGGCGATTTATCCTGCATATCGCACCTTAATATCATCTTGCATCTATCTTGGCAGTACCTCCACAGCCCTCCCTGTCCCCTGAAAGGATGATTGTGGGCCGTACAAGGAGGGCTGCTTCATCCTGCAGTCCATTGGGTTCACGTTTCAAATGAACCCGGGGCAACAACAACAACAACAATATCAACAACTACGACTACTACTGCTACTGTGCTACTACTACTACTACTACTACTATACTATTACCACTACTATACTAATGCTACTACTACTGCTGCTGCTGCTACTGCTGCTATTACTACTACTACTGCTGCTGCTGCTGCTACTGCTACTATTACTACTGCTCTACTACTACTGCTACTTACTACTACTGCTACTAAATCTACCACTTCTACTACTACTACTACTACTATTACTACCACCATCACCACCACCACCTCACAAACTGCACAATAAACACGTAAGAGAATATCAACGCACCATAAACATTAAGGTGCTAGTAAGGAAGAAGTGCTGGACACCTTATTAAAACGACAATAATGCAACTCAATTCGTATTCTTGCCGGTACAGGAAGCTCCCTAACACCTATTCCTTAGCTACTTATTTCCGGATATGTTTGATTAACGTCCCACTGTATGTTATTTATGCAGAGTATGGCAATGTTAGATTTATATAGCACAGAATAAGGCAGTAAGGATATGTAAAATAAATCGCTTAGGAAAAGGTGTTGGGGAGATTCCTTAACCAGCAAGAACACTTATTTTGCATATTACACTTGAATATTTACCTGTTTGTTAACTTAGACTTCTTTAATATCGACTTACTGTGCACCAGTAAATAAAAGAAGATACTAAGGTGCAATGTGAAAAATAAATCGGTCAGTAAGAGGTGTTACGAAAGACTCCCGAAGGACCTTTGACATACGACTCTTCAGGTGACATGTAAAGGCTGCTCCGTTAGTCTCTCTCTCTCTCTCTCTCTCTCTCTCTCTCTCTCTCTCTCTCTCTCTCTCTCTCTCTCTCTCTCTCACCATTCGTCTCCAGCCATTTATCACCCTCAATCACTTCTGTTTTTCTCTCATTCCTCGTTACCCCATCTTTAAATCACTCACCCCTCTCTCTCTCTCTCTCTCTCTCTCTCTCTCTCTCTCTCTCTCTCTCCTCTTCTTACCTACTATCTTATACTAATCTTAATTTAATCTCAACTTTCTTTTTCCACTTGCTGAAGGTCGGAACGTGGGATTCGGCACCAGGGCCCGCTTTCTCCTTAACACCTCTTCCAAAGCGATTTATTTTATTGCTTACGCCTTACTATTCTCTCCTGTAATACTTAAATCATTCTACTATCACCACACACTTCAAAACTAACGTTCAGAATTATATCAACCAGCTGAATCCAAAAATAAATCGCTGAGGAATAGGTGTTAGGGAGCCTCCTTGACCGATGAGAATACGACCCTTAAGAATCCTGTTGCCTCTCCTGCTTTTTTTGCCCATGTACTTTGAAAATAAGTGTGGTGGATACGTAGCACCCGACAGTGATGAACTTATTTTGCCTCTGATCATGGGGATATGCGTCATTTGCTGCAAGTCCAACACACTATATTCAAGGTTCTGGAGAGAGAGAGAGAGAGAGAGAGAGAGATGGGAAGTTCAAGGTTTTATGTGCAAATCACTGCATTGTCAAAACTGCAAATTTATCAAACCTTTTTCTCTACACCCACACTCAATCATAAATCTCTCTCTCTCTCTCTCTCTCTCTCTCTTTCTTTTCGGTTTCTTGATGCACACTAAAACAACTATCTTCTCTTTTCCATACGACGAAAATTGACAGCTAACGAAACACAACGTGAATATTATCTTTGGTAATGCGTGTTTCAAATGGTTCGAATTTTCCCGTAGGTATTCGTCTAAAATTAGGCACTTATCTTTTTTTCCTGAACATATATCCTTTTTATTTTTTTAATTCGACCTCCCCCCAGCCTTCTTCATTTCCATATCTTTACCATAATTTTTTCCATCACCGTTCCATTTCTACCTCTCTCTCTCTCTCTCTCTCTGTATCTATATTTATTCATTATTATCTATATCTTTATCTATCTACAGTACATACATAAGTACAGATAGATAGATAGATAGATATTCTTTTTAGATATAGCAGCATCTCGTGGAGAAATCCTGTTAGTCAGTCACACCTGAAGATTTTCATATGCAAGGTACTTCACTTTAGTAAATCCACAAACGGTGCATCACCTTAGCGGTGCCCCATATGGTGCCGCATCTCATCCATTTTCCTCTTCTCCCTGTCTCAATCATCCATTTTATCCTCCTCCCTGTCTCCAACATCCACTTTCGCCTCCTCCCTCTCTCCATCAGCCATTTTCGCCTCCTCCCTCTCTCCATCAGCCATTTTCCTCTTCTCCCTACCTCTCCATCGCCCAATTTTCCCTCCTCTCCATCATCCATTTCTCTCTCTCTCTCTCTCTCTCTCTCTCTCTCTCTCTCTCTCTCTCCACCGCCATCCATCTCCTCCACCCTCTCCCCTTCCTCATCCATTTACACATTGTTCCTCTGTCTGTCGTCATCAATATACCTCATTTTTTCACCGTTCACTTCAATTACTTCTCCTCGTCTCCCCTTAATTCTGACGCACGACTACTTTGTTTTCCTCTCCTCCTCTTCCCTCCTTTTCTCCCCTCCTCCTTTTCTCTCCATCTCTATCGTTGTTCCTCTCCCCTTCCTTCTCCTTTCTCTGATCCTCCTCCTCTTCCTCATCTCCCCTACTCACCCTCATCCTTATCTCCCTTTCTCATCCTCTTTTCTCCTCTTCTCTACTCTTCTCTTCTCCTCTTTTCTCCTTCCTCCTCTTCCTCCCTTCCTCTTCCTCTCCTCCTCCTCCCCTCTTCTCTTTCATCATCCCCAGCGTATTTATTTACTGTGAATTACCGTTAATCGCGTTATTAATTATGCTGATAAGAGTATATATACTTTTATCCCTTCCCTATAATTACGTTCTTTCAATTTTATCTTACGCTTTTGTCAGGATATCTCCATAATTCTCACTTTTATCAACAACACCTTTATTATCGACATTATTATCATCATCAAAATAAATCTATCAGTTTATCAACATCAACATCCTCATCCTCAAAATCTGTCTGTCAGTTTAGCTACTTACCATCATCATCATCATCATCATCACAATCGTCAGTGTCTTTCATTTCAGCTTATTGTTACTTCTTTCATCATTATCATCAGCAGCAGCAGCGGCAGGTTAGAGGAGACCTCCCGTAGTGAATGGGTTAATGAAAAATCCTCATTAAGCCCAGCGGTAAGATAAAGCATTGTGTACATTATTATTATGATTATTATTATTATTATTATTATTATCATCATCATCATTATCATCAATCATCATCATCATCATCATCATCATTATTATTACTCATATCTAATGTACGCACATGATGCTGCGTTGCTTGGTAATAGTGGAGAAGGTTACAGATTTCTGTGGGAGTCGAGCCCTGAAAGTACATGTGTAGAGGTGTAAAATGATGACTGTTGAAAATAGAAAACAATGTGGGGTGATGGTAAATGGAGAGAGATTCGAATTCACGAAGGAATTTAAGTACCTGGGTGCAATGGAAGAGGAGAAATTTAAGTATAAAAAGGAACAAGAAGGTAGAGTATCAAAGGGAGGAAAAGTAGCTGGTGCAGTCAAAGGCCTTGATACGAAACAAAAGGCTGAGTGTGGCGGCTGTGAGAGGCTTTCAGGAAGGAGTTTTTGTTCCTACATTATATTAAGAAAGATAATATGTGGCATGGAGATGATAAGTCAAGAGTAAGAGGAGTGGAAATGAGGATGTTGAAAGAATGTGTGTGGAATGCAGGGAGTGGATAAGGCAAGGAATAATATAATCAGTGAAAAATGTGCAGTAAATAAGTCTGTGGACAGCAGAGTCAAAGAAATTGTTCTTAGATGGTACTGCCACGTGGAAAGAATGGGTGTGAGTACAGGTGGTGAAAAGGATACATAAGAGTTAGTTTCAAGGTGTGAGGAGGTGTGGTAGACCAAGAAGATGGATAGATATGGTAAACAAGTGTGTGAGAAAGTGAGGTATGAAAGCTGATGACTCTGATGAGGCTTGGGAACTGACGGTGGGTCGAGCTGGTTGGAAGAATTTTGTGCGGAGGAATATATGACGTGGACTTGGCTCCCCTGCTTTTTTCCCTGGTGATGTGATAGTCAGCGCGTATGTGTGGATGTTTATGCTATAGTGGAGTCAGGATTCCGAGGGCTTGAATGGTGAGGGAATGAGAGTGTGGCTCATTTAACTGGGCAGACTTTTGCTGGTTCTCCTTGTGTCCGGTTTTTCTCTCTCTCAGGACCTTGCCTCACCCCATCCTTACTTGAGATAAGAGGTCTAAATAATGATGTAGATTCTTATCAAAATCATCTTTATTATCATCATCATCATCATTATTATTATCACTACTAATTATCATTATTATTATTATTATTACCGGTATTATTATTATTACTATTATTATTATTATTATTATCATTAATACTATTATCATTACTATTACTATTACCATCATCATCATCACCATCATTATTATTATTATTATTATATGTCGGTAAACCTTTGCTCTTGTCTGTACACCTTAGATTTACATTTAAAGGTGTATTCCAGGTGACATAGAAGGCTTCGTGGCACCTCTTATTCAGCGATTCATTTTGCATATTACACCTTAGCCTTCTCTTGTATGGAATGTGTATCGTTTTAATATCGATATAGTTAACAAGGAAGAGGATCCTAAGGGGTACGTTTGCATCATTAACACGGAAGAGGACACTGAGGGGTAAACTAAATCGCTTCGAAAGAGGTGTTACGAAGCCTCCTGTGAGACTTGGTATACGACCCATAGTTTCGTGTAGCTGAAAGAAATCCCAGCAGTTAAAGCTTCATCATTAGCCTGAATTAACTCTTTCTCTGTTAAGGTTTTATCTGGGAATCATATCTGGCAAACACCAAGCAGTTTCCATCAACTAATAGAAATTTTAGCTGCTAAGGAGTTTATACCCTACATAGTCTGATATGGTGCTGAAGAGAGACGCCTTCATGTGGCGAAACTGATATAAACAGGCGGTGGAGCTGTCCGGTTATGCCAAAGTCCTTCAGCTCCAACCGTATCCCCCGAAAATGAAATACGGTGCGCGAATATGGGACTCTCAGCCTGCAGTCCATCGAGTTTATGTTCAGAAAAGAATGGGGTAACAACAACAACAACAAATACAACAGCAACAACAACGATTACAGGACATCCTTGTCTTGACTTCACCTCCCTCTGCCAAAGCGTCACAAGACGTGTCACGATTGCTTTCTGGGCGTCTGGTATGTTTCTCGCTTGTCTAAATGCAAATCCAATACAGGAGCAGAACCCATCCCTGCTCCACCGTCTTGCTCGTCTTGCTGCCACTATATTCTATCTAACTTTAACCTGGCGTAAAACTGCCATCTATCAGTCTTGAATGCCGAGTCATAATAAGAGATTAACAACAGAATATGATGCTAGCCACCAAGAGATACAATGAATAGGATGTACAGCCGTGGTAATGTTTTCTTCTGCCACTAAGCTGAAACAAGTTTTATGACTAGAATATGGTATTAGTCACGAAGAAGTGCTCTGGAAAGGACGTAGCGATCTAGTTATATCTTAGTCTGCCAGTAAGATACGGTAAACAGGCTGCAAAAGGACGAAGTTCTCCGCCAAAGTAAGGTAAACGAACTATATTTTCATTAATCTTCGCCTACTTCCCTCTTCCTTACCTGCGCTCGCATGGAATCACAGAAAACTCTTTTGTTAAATTCAGAATTAACATTATTTTCCTCCAGTTATTGTGGCTTTATTTTCATGCCAGGTTAAATATTTATTAGCTTACCTATTTTTAGTACGATGCTGTAACAAATCCACACTCTCTCGCTTCACTGACAATTGTTGTGGTCAAGAGTACGTTAAAGTCATGATGTGGTGGTGGTGTGGTATGGTGGCGAGGTGGTGGTGTGGTATGGTGGCGAGGTGGTCGCGTGATAGCGGTGACGTGGTGAAATGGTGGTGTGGTTGTGGTAGCACTCGTACTTCGCTGGATGTGTGGCGGCAATAGTGGCGGCGGTGGTGGTGGTGTGGTGCTGCACTGGTGGATGTGTGTAACGGTACTGTGGTATGGTGGAATGCTGGTGTAGAAGACTATGTTGGAAGCCACTGACATAGCTTCTCATTGCACTGCCTGTAATCACACAAAATCCACGAATCTGTCCCCCATTATCCACAATCCCCTCCCATCTTCACCTTCCAACACACCTCACTTTCCACTTGCCTTTATCCTTTCCTGGTAATGCCCAAGTACCTTATGCGACACTATGACGCGACCCAGATGGTTTGTGATTACTGAGGCAAGACGGCAAAGCTGTGTTTTGTGGGCATAATCCATTTCCTGGTGCTTTGATGTCGCTCCCACATAATGCGTCCAGGCACACCACTAATGCTGGGTTGCCGTGTGTGTGTGTGTGTGTGTGTGTGTGTGTGTGTGTGTGTGTGTGTGTGTGTGTGTGTGTGTGTGTGTGTGTGTGTGTGTGTGTGTGTGTGTTAATGAAAACCCATACAATTTTTCTCTGATTTTACCCAAACTTGGTGGAAGGGATGACTATTAGCCAATGAGTAAACATAATTGAGCACAACAGGTCAAAGGTCAAGATCCCAAGGCTAGGTCAATGTATGAACTATCAAAATTAACTCCCAGTTTTTATCCAATATAGACCATACTTGCAGGAAGGGTTGAGGGTACGGCAGGAATGACGTGATTTAATATTGAGAATAATCAGTCAAAGGCCAGGGTTACAGACCAAGGTCAAAGTTCGCCCTCTCTCTCTCTCTCTCTCTCTCTCTCTGAACAAAATAACCTGAACGGTTTTAATCCAATTTTAACCGGAGTTGGTGGAATTGTTGAGAGTCAGTCATGGAGCAAACCTATTCTTTGAACAATATGTCAAAGGTTAAGGTCACAGGAAAAGGTCAATGTAAACAGCTTTTTTTTTCCCGATATAGACGAACTTTGTGGAAGAACTGAGGCTAAGGCAAGGGTAAAAGCATTCGATTTTGAGAACTGTCTGTCTAAGGGCAAAGTCACATGGTAATGTCAAAGGCTTATCTGTGTGACTGCATGTGAACTAAATAGCTAAAATGGTTATTTGATTCTGATCGAACTTGGTCGTTGTGTTGGGGATCCCCCAAGAAGGCGACGTATTGTTTTTTAGAACAAGAGGTCAAAAGTCAAGAGCATAATAGAAGGTCAACCATAACAGTTTTTATCGGATGTATGCTAAACTTTGTGGATGGGTTTAGATTAAAACAAAGATACAGTGACTCAATTTACAGAACAATAAGTCATAGGTCAATGTCAAACGTCAATCAAAGGGAAAGGTCAACGGTGAACAGCACTGGGCAACGTCAACACACAGTTTTCGCCAAGTTCGAACCAAGTCAGGTGGAAGGGTTAAGAGTCAGGGAAGAATAAAGTCAATCGATTTTGAGAGCAATCTGTCAAAGGCACGATTCACAGGGTAAAGTCAAATATCTGGACCACTGACCAGTTGGTGTGCGCTACGATGCACTCTTTCAGTGCTCCTTCTTGATGTACCTTTTTACCTATGTAAGTATTTAGTTTTATTTATTTTCTTTTTTTGTCAAATTCTACTGGTATCTATAAAGTTTATTTGATAGTTCCTCTCAATTTAAAGAAGTTTTGTGGAAAAATTTATAACACACTGGAACACAAACTCATAACAACGACTTATTGCACTTTCACCACTAACTACTATGAGGTGGGCCTGTAACAACTTCACCGAGTTCCTCACGCAACTGTTTAGCTTCCTCAAGTCTCTGTCATGCTTCAGACTTTAAAGTGCCTTCTTAGCCTCAATGATCAGTTTCCCTGTCAAGTCTTAAAACGGCTCGTCCGGGTACTGACTCCACTTGCTGACCGGAACCGACGGGCCCTTCACGTCCCGGGAGACCACTACATTATGCAAGCGTCACGTCTCGTTCAATGGCCACTGAGCGAGAAGCTTGGCTGAGTACTCTATCCAGCCAGTTGTACCGTCCTCGGCGATAATAAGAATAAGATAAGCGTGTCATCATGGTACCTGCATCTATATCAATTACTGCTAGGTCTATTACAGGGCCAGACCATTTCGCACGGAGACTGATAACCTTAATCAATCCTTCCCCACGCTGGTCAAGTACAAAATCGGGAAGGGATGCCTGTGCAAAGAGCGATTGATGTGAAAGTGGAACTGTTGTACTGTGTGTGTGTGTGTGTGTGTGTGTGTGTGTGTGTGTGTGTGTGTGTGTGTGTGTGTGTGTGTGTGTGTGTGTGTGTGTGTGTGTGTGTGTGTGTGTGTGTGTGGTGAATTGGCGGGGTGTTAATGTAAGTAAGCGTATGACCCACAATACATGTCCGCCATGACGTGGGGTGTAACATAAATGAGTAGGTTTCCATTGAGTCACTGAACCTTTTCCATATTCCACAGAACATAATAATACCCTATGCACAATAAATCGTCTGGAGGTAGCATGAATAACAAGATAAATGCCATAACCGTGAAAGGGTTAGATTCTACTTTCCTACATTACTAAGGATTTTTCGTAGGTTAAATAAAGGCGTCTTCCAGTAACAAGAATTAGATGTTAAACAAAGGCTACCGCACACAAGGGCCTGTATTCTTGTCGGTTAAGGAATCTCCCTAACACCTCGTCCTAGGCGATTTATTTTGCTAATTACACCTTGAGGTCCTCTTCTGTGTTACTTAATTCTAATATCACCAAACTCTGCATAAATAGCGTTCAACACGATATTACCCAACCGTATCCAAACATAAATCGGTAAGGAAGAGGTGTTAGGGAGCTTCTTTAGCCTAACCCCCGAGAATACAGTCCAAAGGGTTAACTGAACAGAAATAAGTGGTAAGTGGTAAGCACAAAATGGCTCGAGTCAGTATATCGGATGAAGCTCCCTAACACCACTTCCTTACCCGTTTATTTTTGTTTCTGGTCTGTCTATCTCTCTTTAGCCAGATGCCTCAATCCCGTTAAGGGGTGCCCACAAACAAATCGCCTCCATGTCGCTTCGTCCCCCGGCATGTGGTTGTCTTTCTTCCAATTCAAATCCCTCTCTTATACGTCTCTCCATTCTACCTCTCCATTTCATTCTCGGTCGCCCCCCACCCCTCTTCCTCTCCACCTCACATACACGCTTCCAGCCAATCTCTGTATTCATGTTATATTACACAATCTATGTCGGCATAAAACACACACACACACACACACACACACACACACACACACACACACTGACACACACAAATGAGTATAATGAGGTGTATCAAACAAAATATTCTGCCATGGAAGAGGTGATAAAAACCCTCCTAACCTGACGGGAACGCGAGCCTGGAGAACCTCGCAAACTAACCAAAATATAAGTCGAATTCTACGTGGCTTTGGAGATCTCGCAACAACTTTTTCTCAGCGACTTACTCTGCACAGTACACATCAATATCCTTTAGTATGTAACTGAAACAATCTATGTCAATATTATAACTAAATTACAATCATACAAGAAGGAGTGAAGTGCAATAAGAAAAAAGGTCGCTGTAAAAAGGGGTTATAATTATGAAACGTATGCAACTTAAAATACGACCCCACCGACTCCTGCCACTTCTCTCTTACCAGGAAGCCTCACAACTCCTGCCACTCCCTCTCAATGTAGCAAATGTAACCTCAATATTAAAACGCAAGAAGGCTACAAATCGCAAACCAAGAAATTACCATCCGAATATCCTAACATCCTTGGTTTGCAAATTGCTGGAAACTGTTCTAAGACACAAGTACTAATACTGTATGTCAAGCACCAACAAAATTATATATATATATATATATATATATATATATATATATATATATATATATATAGGTAGTTAGGTGGGGGCGCTCACCATCCACTCACTCGATGTATTGCTGCTGTCTCGGTGTCTGCCCTTTCCTCTCTTCCATCTTTCTTTCCTTCCATCCTCTTCTGTCTTTCTTTCCTTCACCTACGGGAGACTTTACACTCCCTCTTGTCTTTCTTTCCTTCATTCTTTCCTCTTCCTTCTGCCTGTGGGTGACTCTACACTAAGCGACAAGCCAAATGGTTTCCTGTACACCAGGAAACCATTTACTACGCCGGGTGGTAACCATATAACCATACTTTGGCGCCTGGTGGTGTAGTGGGTAATTATTGCGCTCCAATCGGATGGAGCCGGTGAAGGTTTATATCCAAGGGGTGGTTGGGGTTGACTGCTCATGTATTGCCACTCAGCGATGAGTGAGGCTGGTCATTCTCATCTTAAATGTCGGGACCAACTGCCTAGCCCCGGGCTCCTACGCTCCTCATGGGGCAATGTAGGATTGGATGATGGATGGATGAATATATATATATATATATAGATAGATAGATGGATAGAATGATAGATAGATATAAGAATCATTACATAGTTTCTAGAGTAATCATTCTTGCCTGACTAATCTCTTTTTTTTTTTTTTTCAAAGATATTTTGAATACGTACAACCAGATCAAATCCGCTGACACTATCACGATTAAAAAAAAAAAAAACATCTGATAAAGTGCCCCACAGACTCCATCAGAAACTAGACGTGCATGGGTTCACAGGCAGTATGCACGGGTGGATCGATGATTGGATTTTAGAGCATAAACAAAGAGTCGTCATAAATGAAAGAGAATCAGACTGGAAAAAATGTTATAAGTGGAGTGCCGCAGGGGTCAGTATTGGGTCCTGTATCTGTTTTTTATATGTATAACTGGTACTGATGACGGTTTATTTTGTAAAATATCCAAATATGTCCCTATAATAAGCAGCCTTGAATGGACCAACAGGTCTGTTGCTGTTTGCATTTCTTTGTCCTCCTTTGCATTTAAGTCATACGCCCCACATCTCGTGCCACTTCTGTTAACCCCTTCGCTTTGATGAGGTACTTTCTGTTAAATCTCGCACTTTATCCAGGCATTTTCATTTCGTTTAGGGGACACTTTTCCAACTGTAGAAGTAAAATACAGCATTCATTAATCCATTCAATAAGAGGCCTTTCCTAAGCTGAACAAACCAATCTGGAGATAGCAAGAAAAATCAATAAACGACGCCACCGATGTAATGTGGTTTAAGTCACGAGGCCAGGCCATGACCTAGGCCAAGTCATGCTTTCTTGCACTTCGTTCCCTGACAACATCATATTTTTCTCACCTGATCTGCATGAGGGGAGGAATCTTGGAGAGGAAACTTGGGGTCGACTTGTGGGCTTGGAAGGCTCGCAAGCATCTCTTTCTTACTATACTCTTTGCTTTAACATGGCCTAAAACTGCCATCTCCCCATCTTGAATGAGGAGCTGAGGTAATAGATTAACATATGATGCTAGTCACGATGAAGTGATAGGGAAAGTGTGGAGAGCTGTTGCATTGTTTCTTGTCATTCAAGTACACGTAACACATTGCAAATGGACGAATATCTGGGCAAAGTTTTGAAAACCGATAGTATAGTTCATTTCCAGAAATCTGCGAAGCACTGACTTCCCCACACTGGTGATTACGTGGTGGGATGAAAACACTGCGACTAAAAAAAAACAGAATTGCGTACAGGTATATATCATAATGTTGCACATGTATGCAGATAACTGTAGTTCACACTCTCCCCCTCTCTATTCTCTCCTGCCTCACTTTTAACCCTTTCTTCTCTCTCTATTCTTAAAGCCTCCCTTACTTTTCTTCTTTTACCCATTTCCTATTAAACCTTCCTTACCCACGCCTCACCACTCTTGCCTGCCTCCTTCCTCTCATTCTCCTCTCCTTGCTTAACTCTCCTTCGTCCTTTCTCCCCACCTGCCTCTGTCTCCTTCCCTCTCCCCAGAGGATGCTCTCCACATTCCTGTGCAGTTAAGCACTCATCTGCGAACAAAGATATTTTTGTTGCCAGAACTACTGCTACCAACACTTTCGCTATATTTCTTCGTAATAATGCTATGAACATTGTTGCCAACGCAATGCCAACAATGTTACGTTAGTATGGAAACACTTTAAAACTGCAAACAGTTCCTAGAAAACTTCTTACGCCTCGTTTACCTTACGACACTCACAATAGCCGTTAAGAGGTACGTGTGTTGGGTCAGAGTGAATTATTCGGTGTGATGAATAACTAACGTGGGTCATCCGCCCTTCCTCTCAACACTCACACGAAGCAACAACAATAATAATATACATCTACCCAGTATGCTAACTACATCACGGTTACTAAATCAACTTCAACTCACCAAAGTAACCAACGGGCGAACAGAATAAGCTATTGTTCTTTCACCTTTACCTGACCCGGATTTTCATCTCTTTGCAGCTTATTTCACGATGCTCACTTGCAAACAAGGACAATACTGTGGCTCTAAATCCTTTCCATACCAACTCTTTGTGACAAGCACCATATTCTAGCGTTACTCTTTCGCCACAACTCAGCATTCAAGATAGAGAGATGGCAAGTTTTAGGCCACCTTTGAGTAACACGAGTGTAGTAAATGTAATAGCCTGGATAATAATAATAATAAATGTGTGATATAATAAATTTGTAATAGCGTAATGGCCGGGAGGTAAATGTTAAAAAGGTAAAGGTGATGCTGGTGTCGGAGTGCCGCCTGGGGTCCCGTCTGGCTCAGGTAAATATTCCTCAGGTGAGACGCGCCCGGTCTACAACTCCCCCCCTGCCAACACACGCTCCCTCCCCTCTCCTCCTGCCAACACCCCCTCTCCCCCCTGCCAACCTCTTCTCCCTCCTCCTCTGACCCCTCCCCCTCTCTCTCTCTCTCTCTCTCTCTCTCTCTCTGGCCTCTTCTTCGGTTCACTTGCTTCCTCCTCCTTCCCTTTCCTCCCTCTCTCCATTAGTTTTCTCTCCCCCTCTTCCTTCCTTCACCTTCCCTTTTCTCCCCCTCTCCTTCTCTAGTCTTCCCTCTTTCTCCTTCTTCCTTTTCCAACCTTTTTCTCCCTCTCTTCCTCTTCAGCCTCTTCTTTCTTTCTCTTTCTCTTTCTTCCTTCTTCCCTTTCCTCTCTCTCTCTCTCTCTCTCTCTCTCCCTCTCTTCCTCCTTTATTCTTTCCATCCCTCCTTCATTCTTTCCTTCCTTCCTTCCTTCCTTCCTCACCCATGCCTTTCTCGCTCCATGAATTCCTGCCTATCAATGTCTCGTCCACCTTCCTGCTTAATTCTCTCTCTCTCTCTCTCTCTCTGCCTCACCAGTTAATCTACCTCCCCATCTCAAGTGCTGACCTACCTACCTACCTTTCCCTCATTCTACCTCTCTTCCTCCCAGTCCTCCTCTCCACCTCAAACTTTTTCCATTCGTCACACTTCTAATACGGTTTCCTTTTAATGCCTCTCTGTTTCACTCCATAGCCTGCCTACCTGCTAATCTACCTGCTTCTCACCTGCTAATGATCTACCTGCCTCACCTTCCTCTCACCTAATTATCTACCTGCCTCGCCTTCCTCTCGCCTGTTAATTATTTGCCTGTCTCTGTCCTGTCTCACCTTCCTCCTGCCTAGTAATTATCTACCTGCCTCACCTTCCTCTCACCTGTTAATTACCTACCTGCCTCTGCCCTACCTCACCTTCCCCTCATCTGCTAATTACCCACCTCTCTCTCACCTGCCTCCTGACTGCTAATTATCTACCTGCCTCTTACCTGCCTCACCTTCTCACGTGCTAATTATTTACCTATCTCACATTTCTCACTTTTTAATTATCTACCTGCCTCTGCCTCACCTTCTCACCTGCTCAGCTTGCCTCTGCCTTGCCTCACCTTCCTCCTGCCTATCAATTATCTACCTGCCTCACCTTCCTCCTGTCTACTAATTATCTGCCTGCCTCTCACCTGCCTCACTTGAGCCCCTCTACACCTCGCCTTCCTCCATTCCTTCCATAATTCATCTCGTATACCTTGTCCCGACCCTATTACGGTACGTTCCTACCTACTGACCTACCTACCTACCTACCTACTTATATACATTTATACATACATTTATGCATACCTTACCAGACACCTCCTCGTTCCTACATACATACATACATGCGTACAAACATACATATATAAATACTTATCTTTCCAGACACCTCTACATACATACATACATACATACCTCTCTAGCCACTTCCTCTTCCTCCCAGCTTACAGACTTACTTACCTACCTACCTACCTAGCCTACCTACATAAACACATGCCTACGTACTTAGTTGCCTACTTCTGTCTCACTGCTTATTTAACTTTCCCATCTTCTTACCGACCCACCTACCTACCTACCTACCTACAGTACCTGCTCTCCCTCCCTCCCTACCTACCTACCTACTTGCCTACTCTACCTCTTCCCCCTCCCTACCTACCGACCACCTTTTAGTCCCTCGGTACTTACCTACCTGCGACACTCTTGCTTACCTGCACACAACCAGACTTTACCTACCAATCTACCTACATATCATAAATACCACTTTTGCTATCTTCTCCCCTCCCAATTACCTGCCCACTTCCCAGTCACCATATGTACACAATACATTAATATATTATCACAATCTACCTCCTCTTTCCGCCTACTTACTTCTTATCCACCTACCTACCTACACATCCACCTAACTCCATTCCAACCTGCCTGTCAACCAGTCACACAGCCAGCAAGCCTACCTACTTGTCTACCTACCTACCTCCCTACCTACTGTGCCTACCTGACTACACACATACACACTCATACATAATGGCACCTCTCTAGCCACCTCCTCCCTCTTCCTCCCTCCCTCTCTACCGTCCTATGCCTCACTCAGTTACAGTTTCAATATTTACCTACCTGTACATCATTTTCTCTCTCTCTCTCTCTCTCTCTCTCTCTCTCTCTCTCTCTCTCTCTCCTATCTGAGTCTCATGGGGACTCCTTGCCTCATTGACTTTTAACCTCCACTACCTCGTTCTGCCTCACCTGCCTTTCTCCCTCTCCCTCTCTCTCTCTCTCTCTCTCTCTCTGTATATTGTGTGTGTGTGTATATATATATATATATATATATATATATATATATATATATAATCATGAGAGATAAATAAAGTAACAGGAGAAAAGAATAGTTTTTCTTGGGCACGTCAACTGCCACATTAACTGGACAGATAAACTGGAGATGCAGATGCAAGAACATTTATGGAACTTGCTGAGGAGGCCTTTTGACTCCGTGGGCGACAAAGCCCACGAAAGGGAATCATGAGTTAGATTTTCTTTTCAAGACAAATGAAGACATCATTTCCAACTTGACCTGAAATAAGCCCTAAGAATGAAGTGATCATAATTAAGATTCTCGTTGCAGGTACCTATGTTTGATTTCAAAGTTCAGCAACGTAGTATATCTGACCTAGTGAATGCAGACCTCAGCGGCCATAGGGACCGAGTGTGGGTAATGAATTTGGAAATGAAGCAGGGTGAATGAGACCTGGTGTACATTCAGAGACCACGTTATGGCACGGCAAACAATGTCTCTGCCTTCTACACCGGCTGGATCACCGCTGTCTCAACCCAAATAGATCAAATGCGAGCTGGCCACAACAGCTAGGGAGAGAAATGCAGCATATCACATTGGTAGTTTCGCAGTCCAAAGTGACTTCATCCACCTGTGTAAGAGGGTGAAGTCGCTTGTACACAGCGCTGCACACCACAAGGAACACCAGATAGTATCCTCATGTAAGGAAACTCTACAGGAGTTCATTGGTTACAAGAACAGAAGGAAGTCGGTTAGGAACGAGACTGACTCACTGGTCGATGCAAATATGGTTTGGTGATACTCTGATCAAGAAAGTGCAAACATTCCAAATTCTCACTTCTCATCATTATCCACTAGAGTCGAGCGGTAACATCCCTGAGCCAGGCATTGCTCACGAGGGTGTGACTGGCGAATATTCAGTGCAGTGGAGCGGAATCGTCAGACGTGCCTTTCAGCTTATGAGGTGAGAGATCCCCTGGTCATGATTAATTTTTCAAAAGAGTCTTGCGAATCCTAGCCTGGCTTTTATCTTTAATAAACTGCTGCAAATCAGAAAACTACCATCAGGCTGGAAGGAAGCTAATATGACTCCCATATTTAAAAATGAAAAACGCTGTTGTACAGGGAATTACCATCCACTCAGCCATACATCTACTGTATGGTAGGGAGGTTACTGAAAATTATAGTTGCTGATACGACTGTACATCGTCTAGAATCGAATAAGTTACTACATGATTCGAAACAACGCCGTGGGCACCATTTTTCATGAGTGACCAATCTGAATTCGTCCACTGTATACCCTCTGAATATGATCAATGTACGCATCTGACATTATCTGGACTTCCAACAGACGTCCAGCAAAGCACCTCATCGATGTCTGTGGCAAAAACTCGTGCACTGGGAATTCAGCGGAAACTTAATGTATGGACTAATAATTGGCTGACTGATCGGCGCCAGGGAGTAGTAGTCAAAGTAGAAATCCTGGACATCAGTTACAAATGGAGTGTCCGGTAATTAAGTCCTATGCCCCGCTAGTTATCAATCAACAGGAATGAAATAGATGTGGACATCATGAGCCAATTTGCAAAGTTAGGAGGTAAAGCTCTGTCACCGAGAAGATAAACGAATTACACAGGGACGGAAAGGGAGTTGTCTGAACGGTGACAAATTACATGCAACTCGAATATGTGTAAGATGATGTAAACTGGGCCTGGAAACTCATGAACTAACTATTCATTGTAAGAAAGTGAAATCAGCAGTAATGTCTTAGAAAAAGACCTAGTAGTACTAATAAGCAATGACCTACAGTTCTCCAAAAAAAAAAAAAAAGCACAGAGGTTTCTATATTTAAAGCAGCAGTTTAGATACAGGCAAAATGGAGATGGTCATTTGTCCGCACAACTCTCTTGTACGGCCTCGTCTGGAATATGGTGTGCAGATCTGGTCGCTGACTATGTAGCAAGATATCACTAGGCCTAAGAGTGTCCTGACACAAGCTACTAAACTGATCCCATCCATCGGGCACATGGGATGCCAGAGATGACCGCAATCACTGGATCTCCTTTCATTACAGACTAGGAGTATACGAAGACAGTGTATTAAGGATTTCAAGATCTGTCACGGATTTGAAAACATCAACTATCAGTACATATTTACAGTAGCTAAAATATGAACACAGCGAAAGAACCACAAATGGAGACTTCGACTTAAGAGTTTCCATCATGATACTCTGGGCAGTTTCATCATATATATACTGTTTCATCATATATATATACTGTACAAGATTTGCATTGCCTGGAATCGGCTACCAGCTAATAACAATTGACAGATACTCGACTGAGAAGTTCAAGATACATTTAAACAATGTTGTTAAATCTAACTTAGTGGCAGAGTAAAAGTTTCCATCCTTCCTGCAACGTTTCCTAAACCAGCTTTTTTCCTCTGAGTTAGGTGTACTACAGTTCAATTTTAGTGTCTCCACAGCAGGCTGCAGAGGTGGGTGGGGACCGCCTTCATCTTTACTGTACTCTTCTATCAATATTACAACAGCAGAGTGAACCTGACCTCGTTCATACTACCTCCGTGTGGGTTGTAATACCTTTTGAGGTAGTACTTGTCCTTGCAACTCCTTGTAACTCTCTCTCTCTCTCTCTCTCTCTCTCTCTCTCTCTCTCTCTCTCTCTCTCTCTCTCTCACCCTGCCTCCTGCCTGCCTAGACCTGCCTCACCCAGATGCTGTCACTCAGAGCAAATTGTCGTGTCCTTGCCTCACCCTCAGGCAAGGTCTCTCTCTCTCTCTCTCTCTCTCTCTCTCTCTCTCTCTCAGCTTTTTCTTCTTCTTCTCTTCCGGTTTCTCTTCCTTTTTGTCTCTCATTCTTCACCTCCTCACTTTTTCTTTACACATTCTTCTTCTCTTCCCTTTATCCTCTCTTTCTTTTTCCTTGTCTTACTCCTCTTATTCTACTCCCTGTTCTATTTCTTCTCTTACCTCCTCCTCCTCCTCCTGTTCCTTCTAGTCGTCTTTCTCCTCCTTCTCTACCTCCCCACTCCCCTTCCCCTTCCCCCTTCCTTAACCCTCGTCTTCCTCCACCTCCTCCTCCTCTTTTGTCCTCCTGCTCTTCCTCTTCTTCTCTCTTCCTCCTCCTCCTCTTTCTTATCCTTCTCCCCTACTTGTCTTAATCCCGCTTAATCTCCTCCCCTTATTCCCTCATTTCCCTTCATTACCTTTCTTCTCCACCTCTTCCCCAACTTCCATCTCATTTCCTTCCTCTATATTTCGCCCTCCAACTATAATTTCCCGTCTTTTTTCCCTCACTCGAATGCTGTCAGACCATTAACTCTTTCACTCAGACGTGGTAATTATTCGTTCGTTTTTTATATTTTCAGACGATTTTATTCAGCTTCGGGGACACATTTCGAGCTGGGGGGTTGCAGTTTGTCTTTAATCAACCCCTCCACTACTAAAGGTCCTTGGTAAACAGAGCAAAAATCGCCTGAGGGTAGCAAGCAGTGGGTAATACGTCGCGGGGTTGGTTAGGGCAACAGGGGATGTTATGGAAAAGTAATGGGTGTTATTTAAGTAGCCTTTACCGAGATGACGTAAACTTAATCTATTCTTAATACCTTCAGGAGACTGTGTTCAGTAATTTTTTTTTCTGAACTGATGGGATTAGATATAGCATTCATTTGTCCTCTCACTACTAAAGATCTCTGTAAAATTAAACAAAATCGTCACGGGACAGCCAGAGTAAAGCGAAAAATAGGCGGAGTGAAGGGGTTATATTTGCTAACATAATATAAAAAACGTAAAAAAATATATATAAATAAATAAATAAAAGCCAACTAAACACTAAAACCTGGTTATCTCGGACTCTTAAAACAACGGAGAATCTACGCACATCGATGGAAAGCTTATGGAAATGAACTTGGTGTTAGGCTACTAAGGTGACCCTTTTCAGAGTTCATTATACTGCTGAAAAGGTGACTAAAAAGTACCAAACTATGCCATTACATTCCCGAAAAGGTGAAAATAAAAGTACCAAATTGAACCGGATAATCTCAGAAATTAAATGGACCTAAGCACATCACTGGAGAGCTAAAATAAGGTTAGTATAAGATTCCTCACTGTTGAATGACCCGAATATTTCAGTGGGGACGCCTGTGACTTCATTATTCTTATCCTACGCTCTCTCTCTCTCTCTCTCTCTCTCTCTCTCTGAAGGGTTATTAGTGGGAAGAAAAGAAGCTTCGTCAAGCAGATGAAACAAAATTTGGTTAGTTCTCCATTTAACCCTTTCATCCCAAAACACGCACACACACACACACACACACACACACACACACACACACACACACACACACACACACACAAGATACGAAGTTAAGCGACATGGGAGGCAAGATATCTAGCAACTATCTGTTCTTCTGACCAACATTAACCCTTTCAGTGGGATGACATACTTATTATTTTTCAGTTTTCCACTTCCAGGCGATTTCATTTAGCTTCGGAGAAACTTTTGGAACAGAAGATATTAGATAAAGTCTTCGTTTACCTCATCACTACAATAGGTCTTCCCCAAATATAATATAGCCACTTGTAGATTGCAAAAATTAGTGTACAAGTTACGGCACTGAAAGAGATGAAGTCTTAATTCATGCAAGACCACAGCAGTCTTGTGATGCGTTAATGTGAGGCTTTAGTAACACAGGAACAAAGACTAAATTGGACGAGGAGTGGTAGTAGCTGCAACGCAAGGCTCCTTTGAATGTGAACACCCCGAGGACTGCAGCCTAAAGTTACCTCTCTGCTTTCCACCATCCTCCTTTTATCCACGTGGCAGGGTGGATAGAGCCAGACCACATAAACTTTGTGGCCCCGAGATCAATACTACCCTCTGTGATCGCACGAAGAGGATCGGCTTTCTTCTATTTCTTTTATCCGGTCATATCGGTGCCACCACATGAAGGCGCCCCTCTCCTGCACCCCTTGGATGAGAGAGGGAGCAAACAACAGACTGGCGCAAATCTAGCTCCACGTCCTCAAGTAGTCCAACATCTACAGTGAACTGATGCATTGTTTTGGTGTATTCTTGCCTCTTCCAGACTGTTTTTATCAGCTAAGGGGCCACTTTAATGAAGGCTACATTTATCCTCTCCAGTTAGAAAAGTCTCTCGTAAAGTATAAACTCGTTGTTCTTTTTCTGACTCTCGTTGGTACCCAAGGCTTAACTGGACGGTAATTTAGTGGACTGCTTGGTCAAACTGTTTTCTTTTTCTTTTTTTCCTTTTTTTGAGTCTACCATCCTCTTTTCGGGAGACATGGAAGGAAGTAAGGGATGTTTCTCTAACCAAACAGCAGGGTCACCAGGTAAAATCGGCCCACCATTTGAAGGTGGCACAGTCTTACGGTATCTACAATCATTATAATTTTGTCTTTTGTTTTGTGCGACTTCTTTGTAAGCGGCAACTTTGCAAGCTGCCGTTCTTTAGTCCCTATATTACTGGCCTAACAAAATAACACCCTGAGAACAATCAAGCTGTAGAGCATCTGAATTTCAGTGACTCAAAACAATCCGATTAATTTCAGTAATTAAAGGAGGGAACTGTGGGACGTCTGTATGAGCGGGTAGTGGAGCCACCCAGTTATGTCAGTGCCACCACGTGAAGGCGTCCCTCTCCAGCATCCAATAACAAGAAAACCATTACTTTAAGCCAAGAGTACAAGGAAAATCATAGTGCGTGACGGTGCGCGTGCAAAGCTCAGGGATTCAGCCGCAACTTGAGAGGGTCTTCAGAGGATGGTTATGCCACTGAACTCTTCATTCTTTGTTAATATAGACAGACAGACAGACAGAAATATTAGCAGACAGACAGACAGATTCATGGATGGATAGATGGATGGATGACTGAATGAATGAATGAATGAATGGATGGACAGACAGACAGATATAGAAACGCGGACTAATATAAAGGCACCGACATGTCCACAAATGCCATGCCTTCGGGGTCCAAATTAAAGGGCTCAGTCAAAGCAGAGTTTACTGGCAAAGATGAAAAGTAAGAAAATATTTGACGTTCGGTGAGTCGGAAAATGGTTCGGTTTTATTTAATAGTACGGGAAAGGAAAGTAAGCAAGTAAGGATGGAAAGAAGTGTGTGTGTGTGTGTGTGTGTGTGTGTGTGTGTGTGTGTGTGTGTGTGTGTGTGTGTGTGTGTGTGTGTGTGTGTGTGTGTGTGTGTGTGTGTGTGTGAAAGCTCAGTGATTCGGCTAGAGTAAAAGGTTCAATTAATCCACGACGAGGGTGGAATGGCAGTAGTGGTGTATGTGTGTGCGTGTGTGCAGCTCAGTGACCCGCTCGGCTATCTTACCCTGGTGAGAAATACAAACTCAGTCCAATTTCCTTCAGAGTGTACTAGACGGGGCGCAGGCTGGGCTGATGGCAGGGAGGCGGGGCAGGGGAGTACCGTGTGTGTGTGTGTGTGTGTGTGTGTGTGTGTGTGTGTGTGTGTGTGTGTGTGTGTGTGTGTGTGTGTGTGTGTGTGTGTGTGTGTGTGTGTGTGTGTGTGTGTGTGTGTGTGTGTGTGTGTGTGTGTGTGTGTGTGTGTGTGTGTGTGTGTGAGAGAGAGAGAGAGAGAGAGAGAGAGAGAGAGAGGAACGGGCGGCACTGAGAAGGAAGAGAGATGGAAGTGGAGTAAGGGAGGAGGAAGAGAAAGAAGGATGGGAGGGAGGGAGAGAAAGCAGGGTACGAGGAGGAAAGACAGCTTCTGAGAGGAGAAAGAAATGGAAAGAGGGATACAGAGAGCTGGAAAGAGATAGAAGGAGAGGTAAAAGAAAGTAGAAAGAGATGGAGGGAGGGAGAGAGAGAGAGAGATGGAAGGGGAAGAAAAGAGAGGAGAAAGTCATGGAAGGAGAGGTGAAGAGAGGAAAAAGAGAGGGAAGGAGAGGTAAAGAGAAGAGAGAAAAGGGGCGTGAGGTACAGAATGGAGAGACAGAATGAAGGGAGAAGGGAAGGAAAAGAGAGGAGAAAGAAATGGAAGTGGAGGAGGGTGGGATGGGAGAGGAGAAGGAGAGAGATGAGGAAGGGCGAGGGATATGAGGAGTACATAGAAGGAAAAAGGAAAATGAGGTAGAAACAAGAAAATGGGACTGGGAGGCAAGAAGAAAAAATGAAAGAATATGAGGAAAATGAAGAACGAGAGAGAGAGAGAGAGAGGTATTAGGAAAGTAAGATAGGGAGAGAGAGAAAAAAAAGATGCTGTAAGAGGGAGGAAGATGCGTATGGAAGGAGTGAGAGAGGTAAAGAGGAAAAAGCAAGTATGAAGAAGGATTGGCAGGAATATGACACGAAAGGCAGGGAAAGGGAAAGGCAGGGCATGAGGAAGGACGAATGGGGTGTGAGTGTATGTAAAATGCTCTCCTACCTCTGAGAAATGGGGAGTATCAGGCGGGCCATAGGAAATATAGGAAGAAAGGAGGCAGGTGTGAGGGGGAAGAAGGAAGTGTGAGAGGAAGGAACAAGTATGAGAGGAAGGAGGAAGTGTGAGAAGGAAGAAGTGTGAGAGGAAGAAGGAAGGAAAAGGACGTGGATGGAAAAGGAAGGTACGAGGAAGGATGGAAGGGAATAAGTCAGAAAAGGCAGGTAAAGAAGGAAAGGGATGGTATAAGGAAGTCAGATAGAGGTGTGTGTGTGTGTGTGTGTGTGTGTGTGTGTGTGTGTGTGTGTGTGTGTGTGTGTGTGTGTGTGTGTGTGTGTGTGTGTGTGTGTGTGTGTGTGTGTGTGGCCACATCTCTCCTACCCCTGGGAAATAGGGACTATCTCGATGTTCACAGATTTTACTCGGCTTTTGTGAATATCTGAGACGGTGGATGCGACGGTAGAGACGGCCGGAATCTTGGGTCGTTTTCTAAGTGGCCCTGGAGACTTCGTAACACCTTTTCCTTAGCGATTTATTGTGCAGTTTATAAGATGATGATGATGATGATGATGATGGTGATGATGATGACGATGAAGATGATGATTGTTATGATGATGACGATGATGATGAACACCCGGAGGTCGAGGGGGTCACGCCTTAGCTCTAAAAAAAAAATGGTAGTGACAAAAATATAAATGTTTTGTGTGTCTACGTGAGAAACCTTAACTATTCCATTTTGGCGCCCGCATTCTCCTCAGCTCAGGAGTACATTCGCGTCCACTATATACTCTTCGAAAATCGACGTCTGTTTTGAACGCGGGGGTTTAAAGAGAGATTCCTGCTGGTCACGAAGCAGTGCTGTGGAAACGACGCAATGCCGGTTGTATTATTCGGAAACTGGCTTCCATCCACCTTGAATGCTGAGGTATAAACAGATATTCCTGCCAGTCACGAATAAGTGCAGAAGAAAAGATGTA
Source organism: Coenobita brevimanus (assembly GCF_032717465.1). NCBI lineage: Eukaryota > Metazoa > Arthropoda > Malacostraca > Decapoda > Coenobitidae > Coenobita > Coenobita brevimanus. The sequence goes on along the minus strand of NC_136958.1, from coordinate 495,269 downwards.
CAGCCAGACATCGCTTCATCTTGAGTGCTGACCTAGAGATACCTGCTAGTCACGAATAAGTGCTGAGGAATAGATGTAGAGTAGTAGTATCGTCTTATTCTGCCTTCGAGCTACGGGGATTAAACTGCAAAAGAGTGATAGTCTCGGCCAAGTTAAGATGAAAGACCTATAGGAGTTAACCACTGTCCTTTCACTACAATGACGCTTTTTTATTCCATGCTTGCCATCCCTGAAGAAGGTCCAAGTCCGGCAGAAACTGTTGTACCTTCCAATTTAAAAAATAAATCCAACTGTGAGCATAATTTTTCCATGTAAACAACCCACGCACTGTGATCCCAAGCCTCGTATTCTCGTCAGCAACAGGGGGTTCAAGCACCTCTCCCTTACCTATTTATTTTGCGTATTACAACTTAATGTTCCGTTGTATTTTATTTATATCTCTTTAATACCTACACAAATATCATAAGTAACATACAACGGAATTTTAAAGTGTCATATGCAGAAATAAAAATTGGTAAAGAGAAATGCCCAAAAGCCTCCTGGACCGACTAAAGTATGGCCCAAGACTTTATTTTCCTTTATTTCTTTAAAGCTTCTTCCTCTATTTGCCGTGAGTTATCCTTAGCTGGAGAAAATCGTCTGGTGTTAATTGGAGTAAAATAAAATACTCTTCACAGCTTCAGGCTCCCGTGACTCTTTGCTGAATAAAATCGTTCGTAGTTTGCTCGAATGGAATACTAGAAGAGTTATGACTGTGAGAGGGAGTAATGGTTTTATAATTATAGTCTCCATTAACCCCCTTTCACTATGGTTAGATACTGCCTTCATTAACCCCTTCACTACCACCACGCTCTCTACAGTCCAATAAAATTATCTGGTAGTAGTAATAATAGACGTATTGTATATTTTATTCTTCCTATCTCCAAATGCTTTTATTCAGTTAAGACTTCTTAGAATTCAAGAAGTTAAAGATTTCACTGACTCCTTCATTACTCAGACGCTCACTAAACGTTAATTAACCTGTTTGATAATGATAAGAATATAAATTTTAGCTGTGGCGTCTTGCTCATCCTAACGTGAACCCGGTAAACTGCAGGCTGAAGCTGATCTCTTACAGTCTACCATCCTAGCAGGGGATAGGGAGGGATGTGTGGAACGTTTGTATAACCAGGCAGAGGGGCCGCCCAGTTATATCAGTGCCACCACAGGTAGGCGTCTCTCTTCAACACCAGAATATAATATAAGTGAAGGGGTCAAGGGAGGAGAGGCCATTCCCAAGCTGAATATAATATGCTAGAAGGCAGCCCCCAAAGTAAAGAGTTAAGATTTATGAGGTCGTGAAAAGAAGAAACTTAAGATGACCATGAAGTTAAATGATACGGCCATGAAGAGAGGAAGTGGCCGAAATAATAATGATGATGATGATGATGATGATGATGGAAGGATATTGCAGTTTAGCGATAACTATCTTCTATACATCTTTTTTTCAATAATTTCTCCTATGTATTAAAAAAGGACCCTATGGCTGAGTCGGCGACACTTACTCCTTCTAAGGAAAAAATAAATAAATACAATAAAATAAAAATCCAGATACGTTTCTTTGGGGAGGCCGTAACTCATTCCATTGACTAGAACAGCAAGAATGTTTGTTGCCGGATCTTCTGAGAAAGGCAAATTTCAAAATACGAGATTCAGACAAAACCGATCTTAGTCGACATCCAAACAAGAGAGAGAGAGAGAGAGGGGCGCGCGCGCACACACACACACACACACACACACACACACACACACACATACACACATACACACACACACACACACACACACACACACACACACACATTAAAGCGAAATCAGTCAAATACATCACGGGGTAAACCTTGCCACTGACGGGTGTAAAAAAAAATCCCACATGGAGGCGGGAGGTACGTTTAGTCCATTCACCTCCAGTTGCCGCCTCTGAGATCCAATTAGCTCCACGCACCCCATTCACTGCCAATCCACCCTTCTCACATCGTCACCTTAGTTCAGAGGCGTTCAGGGGCTTCAAATCAGTTAATTCACGTTCAGTCAAGTTGATCAGTGACACTTTTGGTCCACTAGGGCTCCTTCGCGTGGTGGCACCGGTATAGCTGAGCGGATCCACTGACAGGTTATGTAAACGTCTCTAACCTCCCTCTCTGTCCCTTAAAAGGATAATGGCAGACCTCACTAGGATAGGTTTGGTGGGTGGGGGAGAGCCTTTCTGATTTGCTATCCTTGTTTTCGATTAAGAGAATAGTTATATCAGTTATAACCTAACGAACAGGTAGACTGCCGTTTGCTCTCTCTCATAATTCTTTGAACTTCAGCCTGCAGTTCACCGGGCTCACGTTTACATGAGTCTGGAACCACCACCACCACCACCACCACCACCACCACCACCACCACAACAACAACATCGGCAAAATCAGGTTAATCCAGGTCACTTCGTACCCAGTCAGGTCTAGTTATGTCCTATCAGTTCCATTAAACCAGTTCAGATTATTGACCGCTACAGCCCAGAAGCGTAATTTTTCTTTTATTCTTGGTATCTTCTGGCGTGTATATGAAAATTAGGCAAGACGTGTCGAACTGGAAAGACTATACTATTTTTACTCTAATTTGGCCCAGATTTTCGTCCTTTTGTAGCTTATATCACGTTGTTCAGTGGTAGAAAAAGACGACACTACAGCTTAATATCCTAAACGTAACATTTCCTCGTGACCAGCATCATATTTTAGTGTTAATCTATTGTTACAACTCGGCATTCAAGACGAAGATATAGCAATTTTAGGCCAGGTTAGGATAAAAAGGACTATAGTTACTGCCTTCATTAACTCCTTCACTTCCAGGGGGTACTATTAAGCTGAATAAAATCGTCTGGGGATAAAAGGGTTAGAATAAAAAAAAGTAAGTCACTGGATTAAAGGGGCCAAGGTATACATAGAGTTTTTATGACCATTTAGACTCAGTGTCCTTCAGACCTAATCAGGATAATTGGTCTAATCACATCCATTCCGGTCTTGGTGGTCTAGTGGCAGAGTGACGTCCCAACTTAAGTGCATCGATTCGTACCTCCTGCGGCTGATTTTTTTCTTTCTTTTAAGAGGTAGGATGGGACCGGAGTGCACTGGTGTTATAATGAGGAGGGGCAGACTGAGATAGTCTGGGCATGTTGAGGGTGGAGGATGATATTTGGATGCCGATGATGAGCAGCCGAGGGTCGCGGTACGAGAGGCAGACTGGAAAAGACCTGCGACGAGGTCATAGAGTGTGACCTTAGGGATAAGGAACTAAATTGGGAGACTGCCAGTGGCCAAGTGCGTGGAGAGCCGTCATTATTAGGTGACCAGGGCCGATACACGCAAGATGCAAGCACGCTGGAACCTTTATAATCGATGGGATGCGATACGATACGTAATATCAGCAGGGTTTGGTCTAGTTGTAGTAATAATAGCTGTAGCCACCGAGTCATCTGACTGTGAACCCAGTAGACTGCAGGCTGAAGCTGTCCCTCTCCTACGATAATCCTTCATTTCGAGGACAGGGATGGAGTTGAGGGAAATTTTCATAACCAGTCAGAAAAGCTGCCCGTCCACATCAGCGCCACCACGTGAAGTAACCCATTCCTAGCACCGGGACATGGTGTCCTACCCTTATATGATCCCGACTACAGTAAAATAGCACAAGGGCCTTACACCCAGAAGTGCGCAATATGGGATCGTTGTTACCATTTGTGAACACAGACCCCCAACATCTACGCAGGACCAGCCATACCAATTCACTTCTATTCAGTCCAGTCCACGTCCAGTTATTTCACATTATATCCACTGGGCGTAAATGCACTTAGGGAATTTTAGGTCTGTCTACGTCCATTCAGATGAGGTGAGATTCATTCGAGATACTCATTTTATATATCTATCTACTGCCAGACGCCTTAATTCCATAAGGGGTGGCCACAAACATATCGCCTCCATGTCGCCCAGTCCCCCGTCATTTCACTTTGTCAGCTATATTCAAAGACCAGCAGATGAATTCAGTTTGTCAGCTATATCTAAAGAACTGATCAAGTCGGGTCAAATTCCTCCAGTTAATTTATCTCGGATCCTCTCACTTTAGATTCATTACAACGATTAAGATCAATTCACGCCACATCTCTGCCTAGACAGTGGATCGCTTCAGGTTTACCTATAAAAGCGTGTGGCAAAAATCACTTAGTGCTGGAATGGTTTTTGAGGTATGTTGGTTCAGGTCTTTCCATCTATCCATCATCCACTCCTCTATTGCCCTACCAACCCAAAGAGGCCTGGGGGATAGGCTAATTGGTCCCGATATTTAATGCAAGAGTGACCAGGCATCCTTCCCTGAGTGGCAATATTTAAGCAATAAACTCCAACCATCACTCGGATGTAAGCCCTTATAGGCATGTAAACCCTTACAGGCCACACCCGATTGAAGTGCCTTAACCCACTAGACCACCAGGCCTCTATCCGGCTACATAGTTACCACACAGCGTAGAAAAAAGTTATTTCAAGGAGCGAAAAGTGATGGCCGAGATGTGTTGTGGATTGGTCGATGTGTCAGGATGCAGAACTTGTGAGGAGCGTTGGTTGAGGGCCGGTGCTGTCCACGTCAACGATAATTACACAGATTATTTTTTTCCTCTAGGAATTTGACGACTGGGGGACAGAAAAAGTGAGGAGTGGAAGGAGAGAACTGGGTGGATCGGTTCAACAACAACCAACAATAAAATAAACAACAGGAATGTAACCACGTGCAGCACTGCGAGGTACGATGTAAGAGCAAGGATGTGATGGTGGCACGCAAAATGACGCCAGTTAAAATAAAGGAGGAGGAGGAGGAGGAGGAGGAGGAGGAGAAGAAGGAGGAGGAGGAGGAGGAGGAGAAGAAGAAGAAGAAGAAGGAGGAGGAGGAGGAGGAGGAGGAGGATAATGCAGGTGACAAAGAAAATGACACCAGGTAAAATGGAGCAGGAGGAGGAGGAGGAAGAAGGGTGGGGGTGATTCCGGATAAGGCTCCTTCCCGTGGTGTCGTTACCTAAGGCGGGTCGTTGGCGGCGGGAAAATAAAAATGGCGATAACCGTAAGAACGCGGCCGAGTACTGGACCGGGAATATGAGATTGTGGATCCGGCCTGAAGAAAAGAGGAGGCGGGAAGAAGGGAAAGGAGGAGGAGGGGAGGGATGGAGAGATGAGGAGGCGGGAAGAAGGGGAAAGGAGGAGGAGGGGAGGGATGGAGAGATGAGGAGGCGGGAAGAAGGGGAAAGGAGGAGGAGGAGGGGGGGGAGGGAGAGATATGAAGGAAGGAGGAGCAGGAGGGGTGACTAAGAATGTGGGAAGGAAGGAAAAAGTGAGGAGATAGGTTGGGAAAGAGGAGTGATAGGTAGACAGAAGGAAGGAGGAAGAAGTGCAACAAGGAAGAAGAAAAGAAAAGGCGAGAAGGGAAAAGGAGGAGGAGAGGAAGGGAGAGAGGAGAAGTAAGAAGGAACAGGAGGGGTGACTAAGAAAGTGGGAAGGAGGAAAATGGTAAAGAGGGATAGGCGAAGAGAAAGTGGAGAGATATATAGGAAGAAAGATGAAAAAGGGGGCACAGGATGATGGAAGAAAAGATGATGCATGGAGGAAGGAAAAAGGAAGAATGGGGAAGAGGAGGAGGAAGAGGGGTTGCTATGAAAAGATGCGAATGGAAGGAGGGAAAGAAGGAGAAAGAATGGGGAAAGAAGGAGAGGTAAGTATGCAGGAGGAAGAAGTAATGTGACTAGGAAGAATGACAAGAAAAGGAGTGGGGATAGGGGGAGGGAAGGAGGAGGATAAGGGGAGAGTAGGAAGAAGAATATGGAGAGAGAGGTGTCAGGATGAGAGGTTATGGTGAACATTAGGTAAAGAAAAGAGAGAGAGAGAGAGAGAGAGAGAGAGAGAGAGAGAGAGAGAGAGAGAGAGAGAGAGAGAGAGAGGAAGAAGGATAATCAGGAGGAAGAGAGTAGGAGAGGAAAGTATGAGGAGGAGGAACGGCTAGAGGGGGAAATGAGACAAGGATGGGAAAAGGAAATGAGGAAAGAATAGAGGAAAGGAGAGGAATAAATAAGAGGAGATGAAGAGAAGGAAGAGGGGAACGGAGGAAGAAATAGGGAGGAGGAGAGGAAGCAGATGAAGTAAGAAGGGAAGAGAAAGGAAGAAAGAGTAGTAAAGATAATGATAAACAGATGTGAGGTGGAGGAAGGGTTAGGAGAAAGAAGATATAGGGAAGGGATGAAATGAGGAAAGAGAAGAAAGAAGGAAGAGGTAAAAAGAGAAAAAAAATTGAGGAAGGTAGGAGGAAGAGACGTAAAGAAGAATACACAAGGACAGGATAAGGAAAAGAAGGAAGGAAAAGTGGGAAGAACAGCAAAGTAGGAAGTAATAAGATGTGAAGAGGAAGAGAACTAAGGATGCAGAAGAGATACTATGTGGAAGAGGAAAGGAGGAAGAAAGAGAAAGGCGAGAAGAAAAGGGAATGGGATAGGGTAAGAAAGAAGGAAAAGGCAGGGAAGGATGAGAGCGTAAGGAAGAGGAAGGAAAGGAGGAAGAGGAAACTAGGAAGTACGAAAAAGGAAGAAGTAATCTGGAAGAAGAAATGAGGAGGTAGAGGAGGTATAAGGATGGACAAGTAGGAAGGACGGAAGATGGAGTAGGGATGAGAGGGAAATGTGAAGTAAGGAGGAGGGGGGGGGGAAGCGGCTATGAGAAAAGAGGGGGTGAGATGGAATTAAATATGGAGGAGGAGGAGGAGGAGGAGGAGGAGGAGGAGGTAAGGAAGGGGAAGAGGCGGACAGAAGGACAGACATCATATACTGAATATATATTAGAGAGACAGACAGACAGACAGACAGTCAGACAGACACACACACACACACACACACACACACACACACACACACACACACACACACACACACACAGAATATGAGGCTGGGGATCAAGACACCCAGAAAAGTGAAGATGGGAAGAAGTAGTCTAAAACAAAAATAAAACTAAAACAAGGAAGATAACTAAGAAGGAAGAAGAGAGAGAGAAGAGAATAAGGTAAGAGGAGGAGAGGGAGAGAAAGAGGAAAGAGGAAGATAAGCAGAAGAGGAAGACACGATAGGGAAAAAGAAGAGGAAGAAGAGTGAGAGAAAAAGGAAGGAAAGGAAAACAGGAAGGGCGGAAAAGAAAGCGGAAGAACGAGAGAGAAAGAAGAGGGAATAAGGTAAAGAGGAAGAAGTAAGTAGGAATGAAAGGTAAGGAGGAAAGGGAGGGAGGGGGGGAAACGAATGTACTGGGGACGTAGCGTGATGGGTGGGAAGAGTGTAAAAGAGAGAGAGAGAGAGAGAGAGAGAGAGAGAGAGAGAGAGAGAGTATGGAAAGGGTAGGATATAAAACATGAATGAGAATGAAGTTGAGGAAAGGGAAGGAAAGGCAAGAAAGGAGAGAGGGAAGAGTATGGAAGGAGGAGAGTTAAGAAGTAAAAGATGGAGGAAAAAGAAGAAAAAATGGGGGGAGAGAAGGGGGCGGGAGATGAGGGGAGGAGGTAGAGAAGGAAGAAATGGAGGAAAAAAGAGATGCAAAGGGGGAGGGTGTAAGGAATAGCAAATGAAAGCAAACAGAAAGCAGCATCAGATTTAATGGTCTTTTGGAGGAAGTTTTTATTCAATAACTTAAAAATAACCTAAGTATTTGATGAGGCAGAGACAAGGATGGTAAAGAAGAAAGGCTCCAGGAGAGAAAAGAAGGATGGAAAGGTGAAAAGGGAGAGAGAGAGAGAGAGAGAGAGAGAGAGAGAAACATGAGAGATGAAAGGGGACGAGGTAATGAGGGAAGATAGAAAATGGTAAGACGGGAGAGGAGGAAAAACTTAAACGGATGAAGGTGTAAGGTACTAAGGAGTAAACGTGAGGAGAAGGCCGGAGAATGGAGGGAGGGAAGGAGACTGGGGAAGAAGAGGAAAAAGAGGCGGTTAGGTAAAAAGAGGGGAGAAGAGGAAGGTGGAAGGACGAAGAGGAGGAGGAGAGGAAGATGGAAGAAGGACGAGAAGGGAGTACAAAGGAAAGCAAACAGCAACAGACCTGTCGGTCCTTTCGTGTCTGTTTGGTTTAAGGAAGGTTATAACTAACAAAATATTCTAACAGCTAAAGACGACGGGAGGAGGGAGGGAAGGCGAGGAGGACGAGAGGAAGGAAGGAGGACGAGAAGGAGGTGATGGAAGGAAGACGAGAAGGAGAGGATGAAGGGAGGATGAGAAGAAGAGGATGAAGGGTGGACTTGAAGGAGGAGAGGACGGAGGGAGAACGAGAAGTTGAAGAAGGAGGGAGGATAAGAGGCAAGAGGGAGGATAAGAGGCAAGAGGAAGGATAAGAGGTAGAGGCAAGAGGGAGGATAAGAGGTAGAGGCAAGAGGGCGAACGAGAAGAGGAAGAAGAAAGGATGAGGTGGAAATGGAGAGGGAAAAAGAAAGAACGACAATGAGAGGAGAGGCAATGAGAGGGAAGAGTGAAAGAGGGAAGCATGAAAGGAGGAGAAGGAAATGTAAGAACGTAAGAGGTGAAATACTCGTATTGAAAAAAAGAAGAATGAGTTTTTTTTTTTTTTTTTTTATGCGAGGAAGAAGGAACCAAAGGCCATGAGCCCGCAGTAACAGTTCCCTCCAAGAGAAAAACAAAATACAATAGAGAGCCAAATTCAAGAGGTAGAGGTGAGAAGAAAGGAAAGGAAGGGAATGGAGGAGGAGGACGAGGAGCAGGAATAGAGGTAATGAGAAGGGAAAATGAGAGAGAGAGAGAGACGGGGGGAGGGGGAGAGAGAAAACGTCCAAGAGTAGAGAGTGAGAGGTGGAGGAAGAGAAAGAATACAATGACGGAAAGCAAAAAGAATGAGGCTGAGGGGAAGATAAACTGGGAGAGGGGAGAGTAACAGGGAGAGGGGAGAGTATGAAGGTGGGGGGAGGAGGTTATGAGAAAGAGAGAGAGGGGGGAGATGGCTTCAGAGGCAGTGAGAGGAAGGAGAGAAGGTGGTAAGAGGGCGTAGGAAATGGAGAGGAAGGAGGGCGAGAAGAAAAAGAAAATGGAGAATAAGATTGAAAAAGGGGTGAGAAAGAGACGGAGACTGTGAAGGCGAGAGGGAGAGAGAGATAGAAGTGGAAGAAGAAGAACAGGAAGACAGAGGAGAGGACGATGAAAGAGAGGAAGGATAAGGAGAGGAAGAAGGACGGGGAGAGGGAGACAGAAGGAGAGAGGGAGGGGGAAGGAGAGAGAGAGAGAGAGAGAGAGAGAATGAAAAATAAAAGCGTATAAAGGAGAGGAAGTGGTAGAGGGAGAAGGAAAGCAAGAGGCAGAGGGAGAGGGTGAAGAGGGAAAAGGTGAGTTAGATGGATGAATGGGAGAGGAAGAAGAATGGAAAGGGAGGAGAGGGAGAAGAAAAAGGAGACAGGAAATAGGGGAAGGGGAGAGGAAGATTAAGAAGGGAGAACAAGGAAAAGAAAATGAAGGGAGGAAGACGGAGAGGGACAGGAAGAAGACGTATAAGCATCAAAGAGAAAGACTGAAGGTGTGAGCATGAGAGGACACAAGAGGCAATATATAATAAGCGACAAATAATAATGATATATTGTGTTAATGTCATCTTAAAACACTAACAGATTGCCTCTTTATCGACGTTTGAGAGCACGTAAAGGTTAAGATGATGTAATTAAAGAACAGCAAAACATAGCAAGAGAGGATAACAGCAGTAGATCTGTTGGCCCACGCTAGACATCTCCTACAAGACTGACTAAACTAGCTTTATAAAATTTGTTACGATTTGATGGAACTTATGTAGCTGCTGTTCTCTCTCTCTCTCTCTCTCTCTCTCTCTCTCTCTCTCTCTCTCTCTATCTATCTATCTATCTATCTATCTCTATCTATCTTTGTTTCATGTTAACTCTACTTGTACAATCAGTAACAAAAGTCCAGTCTCCTGCTTCCTTCTCCTCGGACTTTGCAAATCAGTCTGGTGAATCTGCAGCAAATGACTCTGATGACTATCTTTTTATGCATCTGGGAGCGTGAATATTGCTCTTTCCAGGAATGACTAAAGAGGCAGCCACATTCCAGATCCGTTCACCTCGCGATGCCTGGACACAGTATGTTTAAAGACTGAAGGTCATCAATAGCGGAAATACACACTGGCGATGGCAATTCCAAGGTAGAACTGCTGCATATATCTAAAACTGAAACTATTGACAAACTAATGCATTGGAGACCTGGACAGATAATGGACTAGAATGTGATGCTAGACGGGTGCTACTCACTCGCCGTATTGGAGCAAGTACTCGTATACAAGCAAACAGTTCGGATGAGCAGTGGCCACTGAAATAGCGATTGTTGGAAGATTTAGAAGCAACAATAGTGCGAAAGCGAGGGGATGAAGGGAGCCCCTAGAAGAGTGGGAGATGATAAGGCGAAACAAATCACTTGGGAACTGTATTTCAGACAGGGGCGAATCACAACTCAGTAGTGCGGGTGTAAAGAAAATACACAGTCGGCTTAGCACATCCAGTCTCTTGGAAGAGGATTTTAATGGAAGGTATTGTAACGTGCTCAGTGTCATTAGTGATGGCTGCTGCGGATTCGCCACACTGATTTTCAAAGAGTACGAAGGGGGAAAAAAAAAAGAGAGGTGGCTGGACTTTTTTTTGTAACAGTGCGTGTACCAGCTGGTAAAAGTAAGATGATAGTTTTTTGCTTGTTTCCAGGAAAAAAAAATCCTTGCTGACAATACCTATTATTCCTGGTATTCTGCATATTTTTCCAAGACAGTTCAGTTTGAGAATGTCTGAAGTACAGTTGTAGACAGCCTTATCATTTTAATTTTTATTTTAACAATTACGAAACACTTACGTAATATTCTGAGTGGTCTATTGAGCCCCAAGGATCACATCACTGTTGCAAAAATTGCCGGACCCTCCCAGGCACCGGCGTATGAAAAGTTCTGTCTCTGAGTCACTCAAATTGACCAAGAGAGTGTTACTCGTTTGACCTTGCGCCTACCTGCCCCTTGCATCACCAACAGTACACTGTCGTACTGTAATACTAGGTGTCATGTGAACATCGTGTTTAGGACACTCAGATACATAAGATATAAAAAGATATACTGCATATATATCACAAAAATAACACCTAATATTAAAACTAAATGCACACAATGCAAATAAGTGTCCAGCTTGTAGACCTCTGGCATCCCACAGCAGGCCATGGAACTCACTCACTCTCTCTCTCTCTCTCTCTCTCTCTCTCTCTCTCTCTCTCTCTCTCTCTCTCTCGTTGTATAAGTGAGAGGGCAAAGATTAACTGTTCCTCGCCGTCCCTCTCTCCCTCCCCTATTCCCACCTATTTACTGACATGCGTTAGGAAACAAACATTGCTATACAAGTTGGTCGAGCCTTTTTACAGTAAACAAGACCTAATGTGAGGTAAATAAGTGAATCGATATTTATGTCCGCAACTGCACAAATAAATATCATGCTTTGTAATGGATAATTTCTACGTATGAACCGATCCACAGCAGCCAAAAGAAAGAAAAAAAAAACAGGTGTGAATATACTGTATAAAAGAATAAATTAGCTGCGAAAATTAAGGTTCCATTGTATGAGACTATATGTTCTTTCTCAACATGTTACTCTACAGTTCCTTTCAGTGTTCCAAAATAGTGTTTTTTTCCTACATCTCTGGAGGGTGTGAAGGGTAGCGAAATAAGCCTACTGCTGTACTATCCTTTTCTTAATTCTCTATTATTTGTGTACTCTGTGTTAATAATAAGACTACATCTGATCATTAAGGTATGTGTGACCTACCTACCAACAGCTCTCTCTCTCTCTCTCTCTCTCTCTCTTTCCTCCTCCTCCTCCTCCTCGCCCCATCATCCTTCCTCTTCCTCCCTCATCATCCCTAATGCTTTCCTCTTCTCCCCCCCCCCTCCCTACCTCTCTCACCGTTCTCTCTAAAATAATGCACTTCCACCCTTCCGCCTTCTCTTAATATTTCTGATGCTTCTCTTCTCTCGCATTTTCTCCCATCTTCTATTCCGTACGTCTTCCCTTCCTTCTCCTTATTCTCTCTTATTCTCTTCCTACTCGTTTTGTTAGTTCTTTCGTTCGTTCGCTCTTCTTTTTAATAATGATGATAGTAGTAGTAGTAGTAGTAGTAGTAGTACTACTACTACTACTACTACTACTACTACTAGTGGTAGTAGTAGTAGTAATAATAATAATAATAATAATAATAATAATAATAATAATAATACAATAATATAATATTAATTATATAATAATAATAATAATAATAACAATAATAATAATAATTATTATTATTACTATTGTTAATGATGATGGTTTTGGATTACTTCTGTTACTATCACTTCAGCATCACATTATTACCCTTCTCACGGCGTGGACAGCTCTACTGGCTAGTGTAATCCATCTGACACCTGACTACTTCATTCAGCCTTGCCTGAGAGACAGACTCATGGGAAAGTAGTTTTGCGCGGTTAGGAAGCTTACTAACACCTCTTCCTTGCCGGTTATTTCTGTATCTGGTCTGTTAATAAATACTTGTGTGTTAATCATGCAGTGACGATATTATTAAAGGTACAGGAAGCAAAAAAAGAAAGAATATTAATGGGTGGCTAGGAAAATAAATCGATAAGGAAGTGATGCTAGGGAGCCTCCTTAGCCGACGAGAATCCGGGCCTCAGAATGCTAATATTGTTACTATTGCCCCTCTCATGGTCGTACCAAGTTTTGTATTATATTCTAGATAATGCCAGGCGACTTTAATGGGGTAAATGTGAGTCGTAGTAGCCTCAGTGTAAATGTAAATATCAGCCTTACTAACCATACCTTATTTTACCCTAACTTGGCTAAAATTACCACCACTCCATCTTGAATGCTGAACAATACATCGACACCAGAATACCGTGCTAGTCACAAAGAAGTGCTAGAAAGGATGCAGGGGTCATTGTCTTGTTCTGTCACTGAGCCCGGGAAATACGAGTATGAGGCAAAATGAGGATACTCTATCGTTTCCACTGCTCTCAAACCTCTAAGATCTCCACTGTTTACAAAGTGTTAACTGTTTCACCCCGATGATGTATTTATTATTAAGGACCAAGAGTGATGGAAGGAGGATAAAGAAGCGTAATTCCATCCCCTCCCCTTCCATTCCAAACGTCTCCCCCCAGCCAAATAAAATGGTCAAAAGATGGCAGGAATAAAGAGCATAACATATCCCCGAGCAGCAGTTGTGTATGTAAAGCAAATTCATACAGTTTTATTATTATTGAAATGTCTGATGCCGCATCCGGATGTACCACTGGGCTGGATGCATTTTCCGCAATTTCCTGGGAGGTGACAAGTTTATTTTTTTTTTTTTTTAACGTTTTGGTGAGCCATGAATGCATATCAAATAACGCAGCAGTGGCATAGTTACTCATTTTTTTATAATCAACAGTTTATAATAGCTCTGGCAGTTAAAATACAACAGTATATTGTCTGCTTTACCAGCATAACGAAAATGTTCGCAAACTGCTCCCCTAACCCTTAAAAAAACACTCATGATAACATATGGTTACTGAAATGTTGTGTGTGTGTGTGTGTGTGTGTGTGTGCGCGTGCGTGTGTGTGCGCGCGCGCGTATCTCCGGAGATGAGCTAAAGATATTCCCCTTGGATGTCTTTAAGGCAGATCAGGTTAGGTTTAATTACCGTAAAAAGCTTATGTTAGGGCAGTCCCGTCCCTTCCATTACGCTTGACCAATCAAACGAGTTGACACAACGGAACAGCTAATAAACGAGGAAATAAATTTCGCAAGAAGTCTCTTTACCACCCCAGAAATAATCAGAAAAATATAACACTTTCAGGAAGAACTGATTTCGTAAGGTGCTTCTACTGCTTAAAAATAAAGCGTAACTATACCGGTGCTTCTATTGCTTACAGTGTACGTTTACCGCGTATTTCCCTCTCACATATTTATCTTTTGTTATGGGAACCAGTACGCTTTTCGTGTTCCGATGATCTGGTTATCAGGAGATTCCTAATATTCCTGTCTATATACATATTTCTATAGTCTATCTACAATTTCTCCATCTCAAAATTAGCTACACAAATTCATACAAATGCACAGGACAAACTTACCTAAATTAAGCTCGTAATAACGCCGTAAGAAGATAAACAAATTATTCTCACCAGCCCCACCTCCAGCTTCTACTGTACCCACAATGCCCTGCGTTGTAGCGTTGCCAAAGTCATAACCAATGATAAACTTGCTATTTAAACACTGCCTTCGCTAAATACATAAACTTAAAACACACAACAACAAAAAATCGTTATAAAGTGCTAATATCTCTAGAACAATGTTTGATATGTGTAAAGATTTCTTGTTAGGTCTAGATTTATTCCCGATTGACGTCTAAAGTTAACACTAATATGTAGTGAGTACATCTAGCGGAAACAGCGCTAACCTTGGCAACTTTTGTTCTGTTTACGAGCCTAATATATTTGGTGTCTAATTTCCTAAATATTTTATACATACAGTACCACAACTATAGCGTAGATATATTTTAACCTGTTTGATCTAGTAATGCATAGCTGAAGTTCTTTTTATTTTACATTATCAACACCCAACAAACACCCAGTTACAACTACTACTACCTACTGCTACTTCTACCGTTAGTATTGCTGCATGCGGTCGTAGGTGTACACCGTGGGTGGATAATTTACTTCAAACGTCACTCATCGTTTTATAAAACTTTTTAATCAGCTTTAATATTCTTTGATAAAGGTAAACATTTGAAGCTAATTTTGACCTCTTTAGCTTCGGAAATTATTCCATATTTAGACTGGCAGCTTGTATTGCAAGCAATTTACAAATATAAATATATGTGCTAAAATAAGAACTAGATATACATCATCGGCGGCCAGTCAGCAGCTGCGAATCAAACAATACCCAACTCGCTTCATACACCTCGGTTGCACAGGTCAATCAAATAGGGTATAGCACACCACACCCTACAAAAAATACACTCTCCCACCTCACAATCACATCTCATACACCTACTGTACAATCACACCTCTTACAACCACTTCACAATCACACCTCATATACCCACCCTACACAGTCACATCCCACACACACACACACACACACACACACACCTCAATTACAACATACACAGTTACCTTTCATCCCCTTCAAACTACCACTACCACACCTCATAGCTCCAAATTTACACACACACAATTTTTTCAACAGCCTATTACACACACACACACACAAAATAGCAACACACACACACACACACACACACACACACACACATTTCTTTCTTTCCATGCCTCTCAGAAAACGTGAACTGTAGCAACGTTCCTGCGTGGCGACCCCCCTGATGGAATTACTTCGTGTTAGCTGGTGGCACAGTCCATCAACTTTACTCTCACCTGTAGCTTTGGGGGTACAGAGGCAACATAGAACAATAACAACAGGTAAATTCGCCCCAAGAAGTGATGGCAGAGTTTCAGATCGCTTCGGTCACTGCACTGATATACGTTCAACGAAAACTAGTGAATATGTGGTAAAACATCTGTGCCTCCATAATGTCATGTAAAATAAAGTATATATATTATATCACGCTAAGAATTATGTAAAATGAACAACATGAAGTAGCGATGTATTAGACGTTAACACTCACATACTTCTCCCGATCTGAATGAATGTGTACTGTATACTCGCGCGCGTTTCGAAGACCAGTTAAGTTAAAACTCATGTCACTGCAATACACTACATAAGTTTCAAATGCTATGATGATGATACAGCAACAATAAGGATGCCACAACAATGAAGTTTTTCTTAGCAATGATACCGTACCACGGTAGCATCAAGACCATTCTGCCTTTTATTCCTTGTCTTCCCCTTGCTTATAATAATCTGTGACTTTATTCCCAATTCATGCAAAGTTATTTCAAGTTGTAAGAAGATATGAGATTTTACCTTTTTCTCATACACTAGGCAGTGAAGAGGACCAAAGCATGAGTTTATACTCCTTCAGTGCAAAAGCACTACTTTTTGCTCCATCTATTAATCTCTACTGTCCTTCTTTTTAAATAAACATCTGTGCTCTGCTTAACTGAAAATGCTGATTTGAAAGTTTTGAACTATTTTTTTAAATGAAATCTGCATTTTTCTCTTGCCAATTGTTTAGACACTGAGGATACTAGGCTATGACACAAGTTTGTCGTTCTCCAAGGAGCTCCGACCCTCGACAAATTTTCAAAGTTTTCCTTATATTTCATTCATTGATAGTCCTCTGGCTTATCTTAAAACTTCAAAAGAATTTTCTTAATGAGAAACTGGCCAGATGTAGCGTAGTAACTGCATGTCTTGGATTAAAAGCTGTTTCCTTCCATGCATTTTGATCGAATCATTTAAAATAGCCTACTAACTTTACGCCGGATTCCCGCTTTCTGTCGTCGTCCATGGAGACAACAAAACCGGAAATAAATGACTTTAAATTACTCCTTAGTATTGTAACGGAAATTATTATATGAATAATAATGACTGATTTTAATTAATAAAGCGCTTTTCTTTTTAGTATTACGCTACTAAAAAAATTATTGCGTTGAACTCCGCAAATTATTCCTGACTGTCCCTGAGCGATAGATCTGAAATTTCAAATAGTTCCGTTTAGGATTTTCTATTATCGTAATTAACGAACTGCTTCCTACAGTTTTGAAATATACCAGTACTTTTGCATTTACTTATTGTTTTCTGTAACAGTTTTACATAATAGGTTTCACCTTGTGAAGATATAAGGAACAATATGTGGATTATCGATGACCGAAAACTTCTGGATACTCTGCCGTCACTTCTTAGGCCGACTGTACAACTGTAGTTACAGAACGAGTGGCACAAAGGCGGTGGCGCAATACAAGGACAATCAAAGTAACAATAACGCTCCCAAAAATAAATGACAATATGGGATAACAATGTATAACTAGAAAGCACTCAGAGAGCGCACACCTTCGCTGATGCCATTGCCATTTAAAAGGATCCGAATCCGGATCCGTGGAGATACAGTATTGTGTGGAATACACAGGATCCGGATCCGTCCCCAGATTTAATCAATTGTTCCTTGACCCATGGCCCACTCTTCCAGAAAATTTTTATTATATTCATTGAGAACTTTTGGAGATATTGAGCGGGATAAATAGGATCCGGATCTGGGTCCGGATCAGCCCCCAAATTTAATCATCTCTTTCTTGACCCAGGGCCCACCCTTCTACAAAATTTCATGGAAATTCATTAAGAACTTTTGGAGATATCGTGTGGACAAACAAACAAACAGATGAAAATGCCATAGGCAGAGCGCTTGCCAGATTGTGTCTGCATAGTTGTCACCGGCCTGTAGGCAGTCAATTCGCGATATTTTTCGCGCTTCATTGAGGATGATTTAGGAAGCTAAAAATTGCATTGCCAGGTGCACCAGACATTCCTCTTCAAGTTGGTAAGGGAAAAAGAAATCGAGTTTCGAATTTTGAAAATTATGGTGCCTGGCCCGGCATCTGGGTCCCATCGATTTCCGGACTCACGGCCATTGAGGGGTTTCAACCCCCCATCCAGCCCAAGGCCTTTGACTGATTTTGATGAAAAACAATAGGCTTCCAGGGTTTATGGATATCTACCTTCGGATTTTTTTTTTTTTTTCCAGAACGATTGCAGCAAAACTGTGACCAGTAGAGAGAAGATAAACAAACAGACAGACAGCCAAACGTACGGAACTGACCAACAAGCCTAATGAATCTTTCGATTCCGGCAAACAACAAACACAGGTGAATACTTAACCCCCTCCAACTTCGTTGGCGGAGGTAATTACTCGATCCTTACCTAGTCCTTAACCCTCCCACAGATGCTTTGTCCAAATCAGTTCAAGAGAGTTTAAACTGACCTTGCCCTGTGAGCATGACCTATTATTCTTAACATAAAATCGCTTCATCCTTGGTTAACTTATACCCTTCCACCAAGTCTGATCCTAATCGAATCGAGGCTGATATAAATGGTCGAAACTTAAATCTGTCCTGTGACCTTTACCTCTGACCGATTGTTCTCAACTGAATCACTTCATATTATCTTGTCTCTCAACCCTTCTACTAAGTGTGATCAAAATCGGATCAAAATTGAGTTGCCCTTGCCATCGACCTATGTGCTACGGCCTTTTTCAGCCAAATTTCATCACCTCTTCTGTTGGTCTTCAATCACTATGCGAAATCTGGTGCAGTGCCACCCAACAGTTTTTTAATAACCTTGCTAACAGGGACGGAAGAACAAGCAAACGGAACCAAACGCATTACTCCCTCGGGCTTTCGTGTCCTAGTGCAATAACAACAATACTGAAGTCACAAGAGCTACACAGTGCCACAGAATGAAAAAAGAAAAAAGACAACTACGGCATGGCGTTGCAACAATAATAACTACAACACTGCCACAAAAATGATGTAAACAGGTCACAACAGCAAAAACAACTGCTACAGCAACGGCAACAGCACATCACAAAATCAATGGCACCGACACACACACACTCCCACCCACAACAATAGCAGAATAATACAATCACAACAACAACCCTATGCTCAATGAAAAAAAAACAACAACTACCACAATACCCTGTAGTAGTCATTAAAAGCAACGACAACTGTGCATGGTTACAACAACAACAGAAACAAAAGCAATAGGAATGAGTATATTCACATCAACAACAACACACACACTGTATAAAGCAACAACAACAACGCCTGTCACCGTGTTAGTCCTATCTGTTCCCAATATAGCATCCAATTTCTATTTTTCATTTTCTGCCTTGTAACACAGGCTTCCCCTTCTGTCCTAACACCACCACCACCACCACCATCACCAACAACAACAATACCTATCACACTGTCACACCTATCTCCCTAACACACAGAACTCCTTTCAATATCCTACCATGATCTTTCTAAACCTGTCTACCCTTTCACTGGAATAACAACAACACCACCTTCTGCCAACACATCACAGCATCTACAATATTCTGCCTTAACTAATACTTCACGTTCTTTTATTCTTTTATAATATACTCCACTTTTCTTCTCCCTTCCTCCACCTTCACCTCTCTCCTCTCTTGTCATATACCTCCGCATATCTTTTCTCTCCCTCCACCTCCACCTCTCTCCCCTCCACTTCCTCTCTTTCTCTCATCCACCTATCTTCTCCCTTCCTCGACCTCTACCTCTCTTCCCTTTTCTGTCTCTCCTCCACCTATCCTCTCTCTTCCACTACTTCCACTTCTCTCCTCTCTCCTCTCCTCTGTCTCTCATCCTATCTTCTCTCTTCCTCGGCCTCTATATCTCTCTTCTGTCTCATCACTTCCCTCTTTCATTGCTGTTTCTCCTCTCCCTCCCCTACGCATTTTTCTAGCTATCCCTCTTCTCCCTTTATTCAATTTTCTTTCTCCCTCCCTCTCCACTAGTAAAAGGGTAAAGTCATAGAGGGTTAGGGGAATAGTAGGATAGATACAAGGCAAAGGCAGCGAAACATAGGATAGATGAAATAGACAGTGGGATGGTATAGGTTGGATTATTATAGAACTGTTGCAGTTTCCTCTCTCTCTCTCTCTCTCTCTCTCTCTCTCTCTCTCTCTTGGCATTCTCTTTCATCGCGTCTTATGACTTCTTTCCCATATATTATAATATTTTCTCATGTTATCACCCCTAGTTCCCTTGTGTATTATCTTACCCTCTCTCTCTCTCTCTCTCTCTCTCTCTCCCTCCTTCACTCTTACTCCACCCCCTCCCCCTCCACGCACCCCACCTCACCTCTCTCATTCTCACTTCTCTTTCCCCTTTCCCTTGCCCTTCCTCTCCCCCCTCCCCCGTCCCCAGCTGGGCGGCGTAATGTATAACCTCATTCACTCCTGAATAATTTCCACACAGAGTCCATCACGGGGGGGGGGGGAGGGTAAGAGTATAGAGGTGGAGGGGAGGGGAGGGGAAAGGGGAGGAGGAGAAGGTGGAGGGAGATGGAAGAAGGAAAGAGAGCAAGAGAGAGTAGGTACAGCAGGGGGGGAGGGAGGGTGGGGAGGGGGCATACAGGAAGATGGGAAGAGAAGAGGAGGAGAATGGAGGGAGGAGGGGGAGGGGGTTCCGACTAGGGAAAGGGAGAGAGAGCTGGTTGAAAATGGAAATGCGCTGGAGAGAGAGAGAGAGAGAGAGAGAGAGAGAGAGAGAGAGAGACGGGAATGAGGAGTAGAGATCCTTTTTACGGGTCTGACTCTGGACGTAAACTAGGCAGTCCTGTACCTGAGACCCAGCAGTCCTCCCTTGTGCTACACGTCACCTTCACATGTCACCACTAGGTAGCTAACACCCACCGTCAATACTGAATGAAAAGAACTGTATTAAAGATGGTGGGGGGGGGGGTTATGATATCAGTGGGTCTTACGGAAAATAAAGTCTGTTTTAACGAAATTCTATCAAACTGCTCCCTTCCTCAAACTGGGATCGAATGTGGGACCCTTTATACAGCTAACCACTTCTCTAACCACTTCATCACCACCATCGCCTACCGAAAGAGGGAGGCAAGGAGGATGGAAGTGAGGGGAAGGAAAGGAAAAGAGGAATGAGAAAAGAGAGAAGGGAAGAAGGGCTGTGGGAAGAGGAAGAGAGACAGGAAGGAAGGAATGACAGAAGAAGCGGAGAGAGGAATAAGAACATGGAGGTCGGAGGGATGGAGTCGCCCTGAGCCTGACAAGTTGAAGCCACTGACCCGACAATGCTGCGATCTTCCTGTGGCATAAGCTGCAACAAGGTCAAGCAGCCAGGTGTTCTCTCACTTTCCATTCACACATTTATTTCTGGGTCAGCTGTGAGTGTTCAGTACTTTGATGACTCCCTCCAGTTCTGTTTGAACCAAAATATACCTCGATTTCAGGGTTGCAAAAGGGGCAATAAGATTCATGCGTACCCTTAAAGCATTATTTGATATGAATTCACGGAATTTTTGTAGCTGTGGCTGGAAGCGCCCTTGCAGGTATATAACAGTGCAGAAGAATGGCATTCATTGCAAGTGTAAAGCAATAGTTTGTTGCATTAACATTACCACCTGATGTGCCTCTTGTTAAAGCCAGAAAAAAAAAAATTAATAGAGTCCTTATTTGTTGCAGAAGTCTTCAAGTACTAAGTGAAATACTACTTGTTCCTTCAAGACCAGCTTTAGATTACCTTTTAATTTTCAAGATGAGTTAGGACCATATAGAACTATCTTTTTTATATATACAAAATTAGAAATATCGAGGGGTTTAATAATCCCTCAGCACGACAGTTCTCAGCTGCCTACAAAAATATACTAGCCCACAATGAAACTGAAGAAGAAACACGTGGAAACTGCTTACTTATAGAATCAGTCCCTATCATATCAGCCTCAAGTTACTGTTTACAGGCTCCTAGTGCAATTGCTCCAGCGACTAGTGTCATTAATTCCTCTCTTGATAAAAACAAGGCCCTAGAGCATAACAACATTA
This sequence comes from Coenobita brevimanus, assembly GCF_032717465.1. Taxonomy (NCBI): domain Eukaryota; kingdom Metazoa; phylum Arthropoda; class Malacostraca; order Decapoda; family Coenobitidae; genus Coenobita; species Coenobita brevimanus. The sequence continues at coordinate 473,635 of NC_136958.1, read as the reverse complement.
ACAAGGGAGAGGGCTCTGATGTACTTTCAGAGGAGGGGAGTGAAAACTTTAATTCAGCTAGTGTGACATCTTGTGCAGAAAGGAAAAATACAATGATGCATATATAGCTGGATTTGTTTGTGTGAAACTTAAGACATCTTTGAACCGTGAAGCACGTTGTAGTGTTCTACTTGGTAAAACTTTTGATGATTCTCATGCGTTAATTGCTGTGAAAAGCAAACCGAATCTATATTTTCCATCGAAAGATGTCACTGCTATATGTGTCTTATGTGAAAAGAAATGCAGGGAAAAAGTCTTGCTTGGCAGTGAAATACACCCTTAACCAAAACCATAATCACATGCTTGCCAAGAAACTGTCATTCATGTATTATCAGAGTTCCAGAACAAATCTGTTTTTTCAGGTTTAGCAGGTCATATGTCTGAAAATGATCGTTTGTACAATCATCTTGTACTGCCATCAGAGCAGTGTCTGAAACCTGTCTACAGATGAGACACACATATGCTGCCAGGAAATTCACAGCGCGATATATACCGTATCTCTCAAAGCTGTTACGAGTAGAACTGCCATAAGAAAGTTAGTTTTGTGTAGTGTGTAATGTATGGGATATAGTTTTAGCATCCTATAAGTATACAATAAGTGACTGATAGTATGATAATAGTTTCATTTATTTAATACAAGGGGATGTTATTAGAGTCTTTACACAAATATAGCCGACGCGGGAGGGCTGAATTCAACTGACAATATGGATCGTGTACTTCAAGGCGACTCCACCCATCACACCTCCATGAGTAAGAAGGTAAAGAGAAGGAGAGCGTTGGAAGAGGGATGAGAGAAAGGTGAAGGAAACACACACAAAGAGAAAGAGTGGTGGAGAGGAAGTATGGGGAAGAGGGGAAAATATAGGGAGGGAAGGAAAGGAAGAGAAACAGGGGATTGGGGATGACACTGAAAGGATAGAGAGAGAGAGAGAGAGAGAGAGGGGAGGGGAAGGCAAGTGGGGTAAGAAAGAGAGAGGGAGAGGGAAGAATGACGGGAAGGAGAGAGGAAAATGGATGATAATGGGAAAGAAGAGAAGCTGATGGAAGAGGTGATGTGGAAGGAGAGAGAAAAATAAAGAGGGGAAAAAAGATGGAGGAAAAGCAAGAGGGAAAGAAAGAGAGGAAAGAAGAGAAGAGAGAAGGGCGACTGAGGAAGGAGAGAAACTGACGGTCGGAGAGAATGAAGGAGAGAGGCAGAGGAGGGAAAAAACCAGAGAGAGAGAGAGAGAGAGAGAGAGAGAAGAGAGAGAGAGAGAGAGAGAGAGAGAGAGAGAGAAGGAAGTTACAGGAAGCAGGGAAGAGGCAAGAATCCGAGAAATGTCGGATGTTCACATAAAAGCAGGAGAAGGAATGCAGGAAGCACTGATAATATAGAAGGTGGAGAGAGAGAGAGAGAGAGAGAGAGAGAGAGAGAGAGAGAGAGAGAGAGAGAGAAGGGGAGAAAAAGAGAGAGAGGGGGAGAGGGAGGAAAGAAGAGAAGGAAGGGGCTGGAGAAGTAAATAGTAGCGAGGGAAATGAAGATGAGAGGAAATGCGAAGGAAAGAATGAGGGAGAGAGAAAGAGGAAGGAATACTGAAGGAAAAAATATTGATAAAATGAAGGAAGAATACAAAGAAGAATACAAATGAGTACAAAGGAGAGCGCTTAACAACATTCCTATTAGTAATCTAGAGAAGGTTTGTAATAGGGAATATTATAATGATGTAGTGCCGCCTTGAGGTGACTCTACACTGAATGATAAACCAAATTAATTCTAAGCCATGAAACCACATATTACGTTGGGTGGTAACCATATAACCAAATGACGCCTGTTGGTCTAGTGTGTTAAGGCGCTCCGATCGGATGGGGTACATGAAGGTTTACATGTGAGGGAAGGTCGGGGTTTATTGCTCACATAATGCCACTCAGGGGCGAATGAGGCTGGTCAACCTTGCCTTAAATGCCGGAACTCAGTAGCCTAACCCCAGGCCCCTACGCTCCTGATGGGCTAAAAAAGGATTGTGTGATGGATGAATGGGTGGATGAATGTATGTGCATGTATGGATGGACGGATGGATGGATGGATAGAAGAATGTATGTATGAATGTATGTATGGATGGATGGATGGATGGATGGATGAATGCATGTATGTATGTATGGATGGATGGATGGATGGATAGACTAAATATACCATTCTATGAGTATGATACAAGGATAGTAAAATAGGCGGACTCCCCCCATCAAACCCTCCAGCCAAAGCCGGTAGGAAAAAGTGAGAAGGATTACCATGCAGGATAGAAAAACAGTAGAGGAAATTTTTAGGAAAGGATGAAAAAAATGGGAAGAAAGGGAAGGGAAGGAAAAGGGAAGGGAAGGGAAGGGAAAGGGAGAAAATGAGAAAGAAGGGGGAGGAAAGATGCAGGAGGGAGAGGAAAGAAGAGATGCAGAGGAAGGGGAGAGGAATTAGACGGGAATAAATGGTAAAGAAGAAGAGAATGAAGGGAAAAGAAAAGGTAGAAGAGAGAGAGAGAGAGAGAGAGAGAGAGAGAAGAGGAAAGATGAGACGAGCAGATGTAAGAAGACAGAGGAGGAGAAGGAGGAGGAGGAGGGGAATGAGAGATAATAAGGATATGGGAAAAGGAGGGGGGAGGGGGAAAGGAAGGGGGAGGGGGGAAAGAGGGGGAGGGGGGAAGGAAAAGAGGGAAAGGAAAAGAGGGAAAGGAAAAGAGGGGAAGGAAAAGAGGGGAAGGAATAGGGTCGTGCCCAGAAATAGCGCAAAAATTCTCGTGTTCCCTCGTCACAGTTTACCGGCGGGGTGGAAGTTACGAGAGAGAGAGAGAGACAGACAGACAGACAGACAGAGACAGAGACAGACAGACACACAGACAATCAGCCAGACAGACAAACCGAAAGACAGACAGACCAAAAAGAAGAAAACAGAGAAAAATGTGAAAAAGCCAGAAGCAAGAAGAAGGGTGATAAAAACAAAAGAGAGGAAAGAAATAAAGACCAGATACATGAAAGGAAAAACTAACAGAGGTAAACAAAGAAGCATAAATGTACTGAAAGAAAAAGAAGATTGAAAAAAAACAGTGTAAGAAGATTGACTAAATGCACAAGAGATTTAGAGGAAGAAAGAGAGGAAGGAGAAAGAGGGAGTGAGGAGAAAGAGAGGAAGGGAGACGTAAAGGGAAGAAGGATAAAAACGAAGAAGAAGATAAAGATTTAAGTGAAAAGAAGAAAGGAAGATTGTGGGAAGCATTAAATGAGAGAGAGAGAGAGAGAGAGAGAGAGAGAGAGACGGATGGAGAGTGTACAATAGTGCTGATGCTTTGTGTGTGTGTGTGTGTGTGTGTGTGTGTGTGTGTGTGTGTGTGTGTGTGTGTGTGTGTGTGTGTGTGTTTGAGAGAGAGAGAGAGAGAGAGAGAGAGAAGGATGGGGAATGGAAAGAGGGCAATAAGGTTTCTGTTCAATGGAGTATGGAGGATGTAAGATTGTGAGAGGAGAGAGTGGGCGTAGAGAGAGAGAGAGAGAGAGAGAGAGAGAAACTAGAGAAAGGAGGAGGGTGTGAGAAATGCGCAGAGGCAAATAGAAAGCACGACTAAGGTTGAGAGAGAGAGAGAGAGAGAGAGAGAGAGAGAGAGAGACCCGATGCAGCGTGGAAATTACATAAACACTGAACCCTTGTCGTTATGTAGACTAGGAGTGGGAGGAAGGGAGAGAACGGAGAGAAGGAGAGAGGAAATGGAGAAGGGAGGGAGGGAGGCAGGGAGGGAGGGAGGGATGGAGGAAAAGGAGAGAAGGAGAGAGAGAGGAGGAAGAGGAGGAGGAGGGCTTGGAGGAATAGAGGGAATGAGAAAGAATGGATAAGGAGGAGCATAGTCAGTGATACGAAGGGATGAAGACGAAGAAAGTAGAGAGCAGGGAGAGAGAAAAGATAAAGAGAGAGGGAGGATCGAAAGGTGAGAGGGAAGTAGAGAAGCAAAATGATGCGGAGGGAGAGAAGGAGAGAGGAAGGAAAGACGGAAGGAAAAGGAAGAAAGGAAGATAGAAAGGAAGGAAGGAAGGAAGGAAGGGAAAGGCAGAGGAAGGAAGGAAGGAAGGAAAGGAGAGAAAGATGGAGGAAGGAAGGAAGGAAGGGAGAGAAAGATGGGGTAAGGAAGGAAACAAGAAATGAAGGAAAGAAGGAAAGAATAAACAAATGAACAAAGGAAAAAGAGGATGGAGGAACGAAGGAAGGATGGAAGGAAAACCAGGAAGGAAGCAGAAGAGAAAGGAGGAAAGGGGAAACGAAAGGTATGGAAGGAAGAAGGAAAGGCAGCGAAAAAGGGAAGGAAAATGAGAAAGTAAAAAGACGGAAAAGAAAGGAAAGGAAGGAAGGAAGGACAAAGGCAAAGAAAGGATTTAATATCAAAGAATGGAAGTAAACAGGAAAAATATGCAAGGAAGAAGGAAGGAAAGCCAGGGTGGAGGGAGTAAAAGAAGAAAGGAGGAAGAGAGAGAGAGAGAGAGAGAGAGAGAGAGAGAGAGAGAGAGAGAGAGAATGAACAGGAAGGAAAAGAGAAGGAAAGAGGAGAAAGGGAAAAGCAATGGGAAGGAAGAGAAGAAAAAGAAGAAGGAAAGGAAAGAAGGAGAGAAAGACACTGAGAAAAAGAAAGACAGAGAAATAAAGACAAAGACGAGGAGGAAGGAAGAGGGAGGCGGAAAGACAGCGGAGGAGAAAGACATTAAATGAGAATGAGAGTACTCAAAGACAACCTCATCCACGCCTGTATTCTCACATAAGCAGTAAAGGGTTCGTAGCACCTCCTCCGTTGCGATTTATTTTGCACTGTACACCTGGCTACGCTCTTGTTCATGCTATAGTTCGTTCACTCTAACCTGGCGGAAATTTTAACTCTTCTGTGGCCTATTTCCCGTAGCTCAGTGGCATAATAAGACAATACTACGGCTCTACATCCTTTCCATAATGCTTCTTCGTGACTAGCACCATAGTCTAGCGTTAGTCTCTTGTTACAGCTTAGAATTAAAGATAGAGATAATTTTACGCCTAGTTAGTGTGAACAGGGTGTAGTTTGGTTACACAGCACACCAGATAATATTAACTAGGCATATGAAGAAATAAACTGGTTAGGAAGAGATGTTAAGAGAGTTTAATTGGAGGACTAATGAATACGTGAACCAGTCTCGCTCTACAACCTCCATCACTACCAGCATCACCAGTAAGTTAATAAGTAGGTACGTAGGTAGGTAGATACTAAGGAGTACGTAAGGTTAGTGAATAAGTAGGCAGGTAGGTAGGTAAGTAAATAAACAAGAAGGTTCTTGTTTAAAGTAAATAGATATGTAGATTCGTGAGTAGAAATGTAAGTAGGTAGGTGAGTAAGTAGGTGACTAATTAAGTAGGTAAGTAAGAAAGTTAGTAAGTAAGTCAGTCAGTAAAGGAGGAAGACATTAAAGTGGAATGTGAGTGCTCCAACGTAGCCTCATCCAGTCTCACCCAGTTCCACAGCCACCATCACCACCAGAGCCAGCACCCACCACCATGCCTCCTTCCACCACCAGTGTCCCTTGATCCACATCCATCACTATCACCAACCTCTATTATATTCTCTACACCACTTCCTAATCTACCTATTCTTGCATCACTGTAGTTACTTCATCTTAACCTGGCCCAGATTTTGGTCCTTTTGCAGCTTATTTCACGTACTTCATACACAGAGATAATGCAACGCTCTATATCCTTTTCATGGCACTGCTTCGTGACTATCATCCTATGTCTGTGTTAATTGGTTATCACAATTCAGTATTCAAGACGGAGAGGTGTCGATTTTAGGCTAAGTTAAAGTGAAGGGAGTAGAATCACAAATGCATCCCAGCCCATCACCTTCCACAACTACCATCAGCACCTCTAACAACTGTATCCGCCACTACCACTAACTAACCACAATCATCACAATTTCACCCAACCTCACCAACTACCACAACTCCCATCGGCACCTCTAACAAGTGTATCCGCTACTATCACTAACTAACCACAATCACCACAGTATCATCCAATCCCACCAACTACCACAACCACCATCCGAACATCTAACCACTGAATCCTCCATTACCACCACCGCTGACTAACCTTAATCACTACAGTTTCACTCAGTCTCATTAACTTCCACAACCACCATCACCACCGTCAAAGCCTGCATCTGCAACTACCACCACTACCACTAAATAACCACAATTACCACAACTTCACCCAATCTCCATAACCACCACAAAAACCCCCACCATCCATATCGCCTCTGCTCACCCAGGTTGGCAGAACATAGCACTGACACACCTCCTCCTCACCCCACAACTCAGTTAATATATGTGCAGACGAAGTAAAAAAAAAAAAAAATGCACTCTTTAGTCGAGTTTATGGAATTCCTCCGTAATACTTTGGAAAGTTTGTTGGACTCTGAAGATAGTATCACTGAGTTTTGAAAGTAATAGCTAAGTGTTTCGTTATTTTTTGTGAAGTGGATTGAAAATTATGTCCGCAGCTGTAGGCACTGTTTCGGGCAGCCTGCACATGCTTACGGGTCCTGCAGGGCAAGTACACTGTGCGGCCGAGAAACACAATACTCAGTAATAAATAATAAATAACTTCACCAACTTCTAGCACCACCACTAGCGTCATTAACCACTTCATAAATTGTACCACTACCACCGCTAACTACTGCCACTGCAACTATACTCTTTTCACTTTAACTTGGCTTTTGCAATCCCTACATTTTGGACAATGAGCTGCAACGATAGACTAACACTAGAATACGATGCTAGTCATGAGGAAGTGCTATGGAAAGGATGTACAACCATAGCACTGTCTTCTGCCCGAGCTAAGTGAAATAAGTTGCAAAAGGACGGAAATCTGGGCCAAGTTAATGTGAACGAACTACAGCTCTCCAACCATCATCCCTACCATACATCCATCTTAGCGTCAGTGCTCTGTTTGTGTAGAGGGAAAGGAAATAATGAATTAAAGCCAAATGACTGACTGAACGACTGACTACTACCACTAATCATAAATTCTACTTCATCTATCCCTACTAGCTTCCAAAATTATCACCATCATCGTCACTAGCCACCGTTACCACCATCATCACCATTAGCCACTACTGCCATCATCGCTATGCACAATCACTACAGCACAGTGTCATGCATCACAAACTTCCATGACAATTACCACCCTCACCACAAACAAAACTACCACAACCCACCTCAACCACCATCACCATCACCACTAACTCACTACTGCCACAGCCCCACCCAATCACCATCACCACACTCATAACTACCACAACCTCACCCAACCATCATCATCATCATCATCACTACCATAACCACACTCACAACTACCACAACTCCACCCAATCATCATCACCATCACCACAACCTCACCTAATCTCACTTCCACCACAACCACTCAGTTCACCACTATCAACTCCATCTGTCACCAAACAACACTACCACAACTGGAGCCAATTTACACATTTCGACCAACTCCTGTGTCTACCACGCCACTACCACCACTGACTATCACCATTACCATTCCACCCAACCCCATAACTTCCATAACCCCGACAAGCACTTATAACTTACACCACAACAATTAAATCCGGTGTCTTCAGATTATATTATTACCATCACCACCACCACCACCGCAATGTAATCATCCACCTCTAACTGCTTTCATCGTTAATCCTTACTACCAACCACAACCTTTCCAACCGACCACAACTACCACAACTTCAGGCAACCTCATGACAATTAATCTTCACCACCATCACCATCCGCGTCATTAACCCAGCCAGTCACCAACATCACTAACCACTCCATCTGCCTCTAACTACAACAAGCACAACTTCACCCAAACATAACAATTCATCGGCACCACCAGCATCACCATCCGCACCACTAACCCCAACAATCACTGCCACCACCATCACTAACCATCCTATCTGCCACTTAGCACCATAGTCACAACAACTCGATCCTGCTTGCACACACACACACACACACACACACACACACACACACACACACACACACACACACACACACACACACACACACACACACACACACACGGGTAGGCCCCCCTCAACACAATACCTACATTTCAACCACCTCTCTCTCTCTACCCCGGCCCAGAATCCCCGTCAATGCTGCGACTCAATTATAACAGAGAGGGCTTTTCACTCAGCATACACGGATCTGGTCTATATATATCATTTGCAAACGGTTTGGGGGCGATTCGGAAAAGTGGGGCAGAACGGTAAAAAAATATTTCGTTTGGGAGGCACATGTCACCTAAAAAAACCACACAATGATAAAACCACGAGCGCTACAAACTCTTTTTACAGTATAACCAGGCTGGGTATTTACATTTCGCAAAACTAGGTCAGAATTATAAAGGTGATTTCGTATAGGTGGGCAGTTCACTTCCTACAAATATTAAAAGTCCTAACTATCCATTTCACTGCATAACACGGACAGTTCATTCATGGTATTCACAATGAGCCTGTTTACAAACGTTTCAGGACGATTCGCAAAAGTGAGATGAAATGGTGTGGATGATTCCGTTTCAGGGTTATTTCATTCAGTGCGTGCCTTATAACCATCTACCTTTAATTTCACAGAGTACCATATAGGGGGGATGGAGAGTGAGAGACTAACGAGGAGAGTATATGAGAGAGGTGGAGGAGGGAGAGGCAGAGGGAGACAGAGAATGAATGGAGGGATGGAGAGGAGAGGTATATGAGAGAGATGTGTGGGAGTTGGAGGGAGGGAAGCATGGTGGCAGGGGACAGGGCGACATGAAGCCGATTTCTTTTTGGCTACCCCTTACGGGATTAAGGCGTCTGGCTATAGACAGATGGACATACCAAGAAATTCTTTTCATTCACAGCTTATATACAAAGCCAGTGTTTATAAATCATTTGCAGACAGATCAGAACTACATGCAAAAGTGGAGTGAAATACTACAATATATTAAGTTTGAGGCCATGTCACTTAAACCGACCCTAAAGCTACCCTCTCTTCACAATCCAGTAAGAGACGATTTCATCTGAAGCCTACACACTGGACTACTTACGAATGATGCAGGATGAATCACTTCAGGTGATTCTACAACGATTAACAAGCCCAGTGGTCTCCTGTAACCTTGGGAACCATTCTCTACGTTGGGTGGTAACCATATAACTAGATGACGATTGGTGGCCCAGTGGGTTAAGGTACTCCAAGCTGATGAGGCGGGTGAGGGTTTATATCCTAGGGATATTTTGGATTTATTGCTCATATAATGTCACTCAGGGAAGATCGAGGCTGGTCACCCTTACCTGAAAAAACGCTGGGACTCAGATGCCTAGTCCCGGGTCCCAACTACTGATAGCGCAAAGAAAAAGAAAGAAGAAAGAAAAGAAAGAAAGACAGGAAAGAAAGAAGAAAGATAGCAAGAAAGACGAGACAGAAAGAAAGGATAGAAAGACGAGGTTAGAAAGAGAGAAGAAAGAAAAAGAATGATAGATTAAATTAGATAGAAAGAGAGAAGAAGGAAAAAGAAAGGCAGATTACATTTCTTACTCCCGCGCTAAAATCCAGTGTAACATCAAACCAGACTACGAAAGGTCGCCGTCGCCGTGAAAGGGTTAACATCCATTATCGCCCTCTTCACAAACTGCCAAATTCAGTTTATATGCAAATCACTAAGGTATCACCGAGAGAGAGAGAGAGAGAGAGAGAGAGAGAGAGAGAGAGAGAGAGAGAGAGAGAGAGAGAGAGAGAGAGAGAGAGAGAGAGAGAGAGAGAATGGAGGGATGGGGAAGAGACAGATAAAGGTTAAAGATGAGAAAAGAACAAAACAGACAGAGACAGAAAGACATCGACAGACATAGACAGATACACAAATAAACAGATAGACAGATACATAGTTCAATAGACAGACAGACGATTCATGTAGACAGAGACTGATGAGTAGATAGACAGAGCAGATAGATAGTTAAATAGATAAACTGAGATTTAAGGATGGATGGACTGAAGACAGACAGACACAGAAACATACACAGATAGACTGATGAGTACATAAAGAGGAAACAGACAGACAGACAGACAAAGAGGAAGAGAGTGTTTGAGAGTGAGTGAATGAACAGTTATAAATGAATGCTGTCTGTAATCATTTATCAGGCCAGCAATCTGTTTAACATTGAACAATTTCCTAGGGTCCATGAATTAGGCTTGTGGCACAGGAGGAAGGGAGACGGAAGGACAAGGGAGAGTAGAGCAGGAAGGAAGGGCGGAAGGGCGAGGGTGAGAGGAGGGAGAACATCAGAGAGTGAGAGGTGAGGGGGAAGGATGGAGAGGAAGGGAGAGATGGTTTCAGGAGTAGAAAAGAATCCAACCCTCAGGAAACTCACTGATCCTTTCCAAGCTTTTGTTACTGGGTATTCTACGACCCTTGGTGCCGGAGAGGGACGCCTTCTCGTGGTGGCACCGCTATTGCCAGTCGGATATGCTGCCTGGGTATGCAAATGTCCCTCACCTCTCTCCCTATCCCCCTAAAGGAGGATGGTGGACCGCAGGAAGAAGACAGTTTTTAGCCTGCAGTTCATCGGGCTTACACTCAGATGAGCTACTAGTACCACCACTGCAACTACTACTACCACTACTACTATTCCCACTACTACTACTGCGACCACTACCACTATTACTACTGCCACTACTATACCACTACTACCACTATCACTACTACTACTGCCTCTGCTACCACTACCACTACTACCATTAGTACCACTACTACTACTACTTCTACTACTGCTACTACTGCCACTACGACTACTGTCACTACTACAGCTACAACCACTACTCCCACTTCTATTACCACTACTACTACGCTACTACTACTACTACTGCCACTACTACTACTACTACCACTACCGGTATGAGACCCATGTTTTTGATGAATTAGCATTTATATATATTTTTCATAATTATTATTTTAATATTTTTAATGTCAATTAGCGTTATTTTTCATAGTTTTAAATATTTTTTTAAATTCAAATTTAGCACGTTTCTTTTTTTGTTATTCTTAGTTTGTGCTATTTTTTATTTTTTATTCGTAACATTTTTTAAAACTTTTTATTCGTAACATCTTTTTTTTACTCATTGGCTGTCGATATTTATAATTAAGATCATAATGTGGTGTAACTATTGATTTTATGGAGTGTTTTGTTTTTGTAAAAGATTTAAATAGTCAGTTGTAATTTTATACAAGACAAGTGGTTTATTTATGCTCATTAAATAGCTATTATATTCATAAATCTGTTGTTGTTGCTTAACCCTGATCTGTCTGGCCGAGCAGATACGTCAACCACATGTAAACAACTGCTTCTGTGGGGCCGTCCTAAAGATACAGGACTGCACATACACCGTTTGGGGATTCCAGCGCCCCCTTATGGTAAACAACGCCTCACCATGGTCTGAGTAGGCTCATTCCCACGGTAAGGTGCAGGGAAGAGGAGGTTTTGCCCCCGGGTGGACGCCGCAGCTGCTCCACCCAGGTGACAGCTCCGTCATGTGTAGGGTCCTCTTCAACGCCAGTATATGTAGGTAACGAAAAGACATGAATAACGTGTAAAAGGATAGTGACAGCAACCCCAAGCTAATCTGAATGTTAAGCAGATGGAGTGCAGGCTTCAGCTGCCCTAATCCTTCCCGACACCATTCTCCCTTCGAAGGATAGGAAGGTGACTGAGGATCGTTCGTGTAACCGGATAGCTCCACCCCCCTGCTATATCGGTGCCACCACGTGAAGGCGATCCCCTCCAACACCCACAAAGGAGTATATGAATGCAATGTGGAAAATACATCTACAAAGAAGGATTGCAATACTGTTATCACTCAAGCTTGACCCAGATCTTCGTCCTTTTGCAGCTTATTTCACGGGGCTCAGTAACAGAAAAGAATGATACTAGGGCTCTGCATCCTTTCCATGGGACTTCTTCGTGACTAGCATCATATTCTAGTGTTACTCTAGTGTCACCGCTCAGCATTCAAGGTGGAGAGGAGGGAATTTTAGGCCAGGTTAGAGTAAAACGGGTATAAAAAGACACATTAACCTGACGAGAATACGACACGGGGAATAAGGGTTACAATTGCCTCTCGACTCCACGTGGGATCAATACGTAAACAATCACAATATTCTAAGTCACAATTTAACCCTTGAATACGACCTGCAACAGTAGATGTTATATTTAGGTCCCTAATTGTGCTGCCAGGTGAATAAGGACAAGGTGGAGAGAGAGAGAGAGAGAGAGAGAGAGAGAGAAAGCAATTAACAGTTATAAGACTTAGGATGAGAGCTGTTGTAAAATGCTGCCACCAACAGAGAGAGAGAGAGAGAGAGAGAGAGAGAGAGAGAATTAACAGTTGGACAGTTAGAGGACTTGGAATGAAGAGAGCGACATTTCTCCTATTCTCTCTCTCTCTCTCTCTTTCTCTCCACACACCCACACCCACCCACACACCCACCCACCCACACACACACACGTAAACCCGTAATGCAATCGTCATTTTTCACACAGTATTATGCAAGACCCAACCCTTGTCTCATCCTGGACTTAAACAACTTCCCCACCAAAACAATATTTATTTTTTAACCGGGATTTTCCTCTGACATAATCGTCCTTCTCTGTTTTCCTCCTTGGCTATTTTCCTTTTCCTACCTGTGTGAACGACGGGGAAAAAGAAACAAAGGCTGAAGTTAAATAAAACCGTCTGAATCCCTATGGTGTAAGGACGTGGTGTTGGTAATGGGCGATGCGGTGTAGGGATTACTCTGGGGTGCAGGGTATGGGTACACTACAAAAATTATGCTGTGAGAGAGAGAGAGAGAGAGAGAGAGAGAGAGAGAGAGAGAGAGAGAGAGAGAGAGAGAGAGACTTGTAAGGATTTTTCATATTATGCAAACTGTATCCACATAGATGCAATTTACCTTTACTAGAAGTAGTATTTACTAACAAACAAGAACGACAACAAACACAAAAACAAAAATAACAACAATAGCAATTATAAGCTATAATAATAACAGTATTAATAATAATAATAATAATAATAAATAACAATAACTAGAATGCTGTAAAATTGTCCAAGGACACTTTTGATAAAGAAAAACTTCCCACAGCCATTGCCTACTAGAAGTTGAACAGTAATGCGACCTTGATGTCATTGTCGCTGATATTGTGCATGTCACCTTAGGTCATCACATTCTATAAGTCCACAAAGTTTGGTGGCTCTAGTTTAAATCCTTCATGAAAAATTAGGTGACATCCGGAATATCCGAAAAAGTCCCAATTATTGACCCCTGGTGATCTCACAGAATAATTAACCGATTAGGAATCACACTCCTTTCCACAATGCGGCCACCTTATGGTTATAATGCAAAAAATTTCAGTTTGCTAGCTTATGGCGTTTATGAGATTGCGTTCCGGAATCTGTTTTGCACATTCCGAACGATATCCGGTGATCTGGTTGATGGATTGCCATCATATTTGGCCAGAAGAAGCCGCCATCTGGGGGATTAACCTAACACAGTGTGAAGGCTCTAGGCCAAAGAGTCTCCGAGTGATGGCCATTTATTTTTTAAGCGGAAAGAATATAGTACTAACAAAAACAAGAAAACTTATTACAGGTATGTGGGAAGTTTTAATAATAAGAACAGTAATAACAAGAGCAACAACAAGAACAAGAACAAGAACAACAACAACAACAATAATAATAATAATAATAATAATAATAATAATAATAATAAAGACTACAACAATGGCAATAACCACCACCACCACCACCACCAATAACAACAACAACAACATAATAATAATGAGCAAATTTGTGATACTGAACAGAATAATGGGAGTATTTCTGTCCCCTTCATTAGGGTTCTTCGGGTCCTTCCTACACCGAATAAACTCCCTCGAAGGTAGCATTTAATACAAAAAAGAAAATGAATAAATCTTCGCATCCAGTCCTTTAACCAACGTCATATCGCTTCCCATATATGCGTTACAAAACCAATAGTTACCAAAAAAAAAATCCAATTGTTTGTGAGTCGAAACACACAACAGAACGAATTTCCAGTGAAGCCTGCCAAGTGAAGGAAACTATCATTGAACAATACCCACGTTATAGATTTCCACAGTTATTGTTGATCTTTTTGTAATTTTCCACTTGACAGGACCCGGGCCGTATAAACCAACTCTTGTGTAATTGGTTCTGCCTGGATACATATGTGGCTGGGAGGGATACAGGTACATTTCCCTAAGCCTGGATTAAATGATATGGTGGGAACAAACTTAAAATGCAGAGAGACGAACTGGCACTGAAGGGGTTACTATAGCCTGTTTTAATTCCATCAGTACAGGGTCTAAACATGGTAGTTCACAAGGGAAGAATACGGTAAATAAGGAGTAACTGCAGTGAATAAGTAAATGAGGACAGTTTCTAAAGCCATCATTACGAAAGTGCAACACCTGCGCCCATCAACTGGACTTGGGACTGTACATTCGACTTTGCTGTGTGACCTTTTCTTTGAACCGATTACTAACAAGATAAATGGCTGATTCACGCCGGACTTTTAACCCTTCCACCAAGATTGGCCCAAATTGGATCAAAACTGTATGACCTTTCCCTGTGACCCTGACTTCTGACTGACTGTTCACAAAGAAAATTCCCTAATCCTTGCCTTACCCTGTATCCTTCACTTTGTTCACTCTGACACAGGTAGAACTTTAACCTAATCCTATGACCTTGAACTTCACCTATTCTCAGAACCTAATCCCTTCGTTCTTGCAGTACCCTCAACCCTTCCATCAAGTTTGGTTTAAATCGGATAAAGGCTGATTAACTTGACTTTGCATGATCAACGTTTGCCATAACCCTGTGACCTTAACCTCTGACCTTGTTTTAGAAAAAGATTAATAATAGATCATCATATTGGGCGTCCCTTTACCCCTCCATTAAATCTGGTTATAATCTGATAAACCCTATTAACATATTTTTCAGAAAATGACTGCCAAAATTACTAATAACAACAACAACAACAATCATCATTATCATCATCATTATCATCTAATCCAGTGTTGGCCCATGAGGAGCGTAGGAGTCCAGGGCTAGGCAATTGGTCCTGACATTTAAGATGAGTGACCAGCCTAATTCATCCCTGAGTGGCATTACTGTACGTAAGCAATAAGCCCCAACCATCCCTTGGATATAAACCTGCACCAGCTCAATCCGATTGGAGCGCCTTAATTACCCACTAAACCACCAGGTGCCATAATTTGGTTATAGGGTTACCACCCAGCGTAGTAAATGGTTTCCTGGTGTACAGGAAACCATTTGTATTGTCACTCGGTGTTGAGTCACCCGCTGAAAGAAGGAAGAAGAAAGAATGAAGGAAAGAAAGACAGAGGAAGGAGGAAAGAAGAGAGGAAAGGGCAGGCATCCGAGAGCAGCACTACATCGAGTAAGTGGATGGTGAGTGACCCCACCTACAACTAAACTAACAACAACAACAACAACAATAATAATGATAATAATAATGATAATAATAATAATAATAATAATAATAATAATAATAGTAATAATAATAATAATAATAAATAATGATAATAACAATAATAAAAATAATAACAATAATAATAATAATAATAATTAATATTATTATTATTATTATTATTATCATTATTATTATCATTATATTATTAATAGTACACACACACACACACACACACACACACACACACACACACACACACACTCACACACACACACACACACACACACAAAGCCACTCACACACACAACACAGGCACAAAGACACACAGACAAGCAGGCAGACAGACAGACAACGAAAATATACTCAGATGCAGACAGCGGGGAAAAACCAGTGAGGCATGAAAGGAAAACAAGAATCTTCTGAAACCATCCAACCATCTCAAAAACATAACAAAGACAGAATGAATAAAGGAAGGATGGAAAAAGAAACCAGAGAAAAGGCATAAGAAAGAATGAATTAAGGAAGCAAGGAGAAAGCAAGAAGGATGAACATTAGTGAACTGTTAAGCTGTGAGTGGGAATCATTGTTATTATTATTATTATTGCAGTTATTATTATTATTATTATTATTGTTACAGTTATCATCATCATTATCATTATCATTATTATTATTATTATTATTATTATTGTCGTTGTTGTTGTTTTGCTGTTGTTGTTTTTATCGTTATTATTTTATTGTTGTTATTACCATTGTTGTTGTCGTTGTTGTTGTTATTATTATTATTATTATTATTATCATCATCATCATCATTTTTTATTCATTATTATTCTTAATATTACTATCATCATCATCATCATCATCATCATCATCTTCATCATCACCAATATTATGATTATTATTATTATTATTATATTACTATTATTAGTAGTAGTATTAATATTATTACTATTATCAATGAGGTTTAAAAAGGCCATGCAGTCCATTCTAAAACCTGTCACAATAATAATTCATAACTAAAACGTATAAACAGGTAATGGGGTGTGGAATCCTATAGCACGCACACCACCAAAACTGTGTTATTTTCAAGACCATAAGACTAATCGGATCTATGCACATCGTTGGAAAGCTAATGGAAAAACAATAGGTGATGCTTAGGTACTTCTTCTCAAACTTCACCACCATATCGCTGAAAAAGCAAGAAGCGCTGAACTGAGCACCAAAAACGATTATCTCAGAGACTATCAAAACTACAGCGGGTCTATGTACAACGTTGAAGAGCTAAAAATAATAATAATAATAATAATAATAATAATAATAATAGGCGTTAATTAAGGGGATTTTCTCAAAATTTATGACCATAATGCTGAAGAAAAAAGTGCCACAATGTACCAAACTGAGCGCCAAAACAAGGCCATTACCGCTGCAGTGGACGTATGAATATCGCTGGAGATATATTGTGGAACAGTGATGGTGGTGACTAAGTGGACTCTCAAATTTCGTCATCATATCTCTAAAAAATTATAATAGCCAGGCAACGACACTCTGATTATCAAAGCTGGGTTACCTCTGAAATTATTAAAACTACAGCGGTTCTATATACATTGTTGGAACGCTTACGGAAAACCAGTGGGTGCTGCTTTTGTAGACTTTTTAAAAATTCTCCAACATCCATCTCTTTCTATACCCACACACCATAATGCCGTAAGGGGTGGCCGTTTATCTTTGAGTTTGTTGTTTTACAGGGAGAGGCATTAACCCTCCGCCAACCTGCTTGTTGACACGTTGGGAACACGTATGGGTTGATTATATGGTTACCACCCATCATGGTAAATGGTTTCTTGGCTTACGGGAAACTATTTGGCATGCCACTCAATGTAAGGCCGTCCGAAAAGGAAAGAAGAGTAATAAAATGTGACAGGAAAGATGGAAGAATCAGAAAAAGAAGAGGACAGACACAGAAAAAGAAGAGGACAGACACAGAAAAAGAATGATAAAACTGAAGGAAAAAGTAGACAGCACTACATCAAGCGAGTGGATGATGGTCACCCACATCTACAACGCAGAAAAAAGCACGAAAGTCCTGAATGAAGTGCAATACACCATGAGACATACGTGTACATTCTGAAATAAGAGAGATCCTTTTTAAAGTGTGTATCAGTATCAGGCAACTTGGACGAAACACTGGTTCATCTTTCAGCTAGAACACCAACGTTTCAGATCTTGCTTGGTCATATACGATCCAAGTTTTCAGGTGTTGCCTCCAAATACTTAACAACAAAAACAGCAGAATAATTACCGTCCAGTCCAAACACTATGCCCTTAAAACTGTACTGCGACAATAAGAATTTGAAAATATCACAGCAACTTCTACTACTACTACTGCTACAACAACAACTACCAGTACTACAAATAATAATAATAATAATAATAATAATAATGAATTAGTATTATTTTCATCACCACCACCACCATCAACGACAACAACGATTTATTCGCTCCTTACGACAAGACAAAATAGTGCATTGGAAACAGGCCAGCCTTAAATTTGGCTAACTGTCTCCCACCCACACGCGGAGGGGGATAGCTGACAATGAGTGTGGCACGTGCATGGGGTGCAGTGAGCAGAATAACAGGGGTCTTGCTTGTCTTTTGTTTTAGTCCTTGCTGTACCAGGTGATTTTGTTTACTTTGGTAAGCGCCGCTGTTATTGAAGGAGTTATTATAGGCTGTATCTATTTTTTTAATGGAAGGACAAAGGAACCAAAGGCCAAGAAAAAACAAAAACAAGATACCAGAGGGCCAAATTCAAGATCCATTCATATCGAGGAGGAGGAGGAGAAGAAGAAGACGAAATATGTGATGAAGGAGTTAGCCACTGTTGACCTCCACTCCCTCTGACCACACCAAGCAGCCCGCCTTCATTCGTAACCATTTAAGCATAAGTTACGAATAACAATACAATAAATGCAATACACAGAACATCCAATTACAGCATTTTTATATTAACGCAGCATTGTTATATTCCATTATAATTAAAAATAAATATCATATACCAGTCGAATAAATAAAATATAAAGGAGAGCCATAGCTGCTTCTCTGACATAGGTATTGCAGAAAATAAAAGAAAATATATCGCTGCAGACTCTAAATACATTGAGTGAGACAGATAGATAGACAGACTGAAAGATAGATAAACAGATAGATAGACAGAAAGACAGACAGATAGATAGATAGAAAGGTCCTACAACGATCACAAATTCCTTTCCCCTTGGCGAGAGGGAGGCGGAGGACAAGAGTGGAGAAGGACAGGGGAGCAGATATTGGCGTCTATCACTCACTCACTTACTCACTCACTCACTCACTCACTCTCTCTCTCTCTCTCTCACACACACACACACACACACACACACACACACACACACACACACACACACACACACACACACTACTGCACCACAATTATCCATTAGCCTGCCCTTTCACCAACCCCGTCTTTCACCTCCCTCTGGCCATGGAGGTAAAGGAATAAGTGATCGTAATAGTACATACGTAGATAGATAGACAGATAGATAGACAGATAGACAGATAGATAGATAGTTGGACAGACAGACAGATACATAAATATAAGTAGATAGAGATACTGATAGATAATATGCATAACATCACCATTACTACTACGTACATAACAATAACACCAAAACACAATCACCAACAGAAACCACAGCAAAAACACAGGCTCGTATATGCCCAAGACAGGAGACATACTATAATAAGTCCAGCTGTCTGTGTGCAAGTTAGGAAGGAAATCTAGTAGCAAAGGGATTACTGATGAAACTATCTACTTCTTCAGTTCAAAGTCTCTCCTAAGCTGAATATAAATGTCAGGATGTTGGTAAAATAAAATGGAAAATTGGACATTGGATTGATGGGGTAAACATCGACATAAAGGTTATTATCGTACATGGAAATAAAATGAGAAGGATGATGTGCTAGAATTTCCTTAGCTAACAAGACTACAGCATAACATCGACTTCATAGCAACAATTACATAATACCTAAACCAACAATAACAAACATATCATAACCAAATATAGCGAAATAGTAACTAAATTCACAAAACTACAACATTTATAACGAATACTGTAATAACGAATACCAGGGGGAAGCCAAACAACTCATGCAACGTTGATTAAAAAAAAACACACACAGCAAAACACACAACAACAAGAACGAGGAGCACCAACCCTCCCCATTATCACGAACAGGAGCAAAATACACACAACATTAACCAACAACAACAGCGACAACAATAACCGCTAAAACACACACAGCAAGAACAATAACCACCACCACAACAACAACATAAACAACAATAATCACCACGTCCACTACCATCACAACCACCATCCAACAACAAAAACAAATACAAGAACAACAGCCACCACCATCACCACCACCATTAACAAAACCACTACCATCACCACTACCAACTCCAACACCAACAGCAATAACAAAAACAACAGGAGCAGCAGATATACACCTAGGGAGCGAAGGTAAAGGTAAAAGAGCATCTCCCTGGTATTACATCAGATGCTGGTTCTTTACCCAGGACCATCTAAGCACTTAGCACTCATTATTAGCTGGCAACAACACACACACACACACACACACACACACACACACACACACACACACACACACACACACACACACACACACACACACACACAGGGGGAGGGGGGAACAGGCCTGAATGATGGCAGTTGAGAGAGAGTGAGCAAGATAATGAAGCGAGGTAATAATGACAAATGGAGTTTCCCCGCTCCTGTTGCACTCTCACTGGCAGGGTTGAGAGAGAGAGAGAGAGAGAGAGAGAGAGAGAGAGAGAGAGAGAGAGAGAGAGAGAGAGAGAGAGAGAGAGAGAGAGAGAGACAGAGAGAGGTTTCTGCTAGTGTCTATCATTTTTCTCGCTTTTACATTTCATTTTTCTCCGTATCCTTTATCAGATTTTCCATATATCTCATTTCCATATCCCTTAAATTTACCTTTCATCCTTACTTTGCATAAATAAATACCATTTTCCGCCATGCAGTCTGTCTGACTCCCTTCCTTCCTACCATCATTCATCATAGTCTTCTTGCACCATTATTACACCTGCACTCGGGAGGTGAAAGCCAGTGTGTGCGTGTGTGTGTGTGTGTGTGTGTGTGTGTGTGTGTGTGTGTGTGTGTGTGTGTGTGTGTTCCCATTATATCTCATGAACGGCTTGAGCTATCAACACGAAACCTTCAGGGTATCAAGAGTTGGCCAAAATCTTGTTCGAGTTCGATAATGAGCACTCGGGGTCAAGGTCAAGGTCACCAAAATGGCTGCCAAAGGTAAACTAGTATTTTTTAATGTGGATTGGCTTTTTTGTGAAACGCAGTGACTGAATTCCGTAGAGTTTTGCGAATGTTATTCACATTTGGTTTGTAAGTAGTTTGTGACTTGGCCAACAGCATATTCCGCAATAGCATATTCCGCCAGGCGATTAGCATGCGGGCCCCGAATGCTTTTCTTTCATTCGTTCTGGTTTCCCTGACATCATGTATTTCTACCCTCCTTTATTAATCTAATTTCCTCCATTATTCCCTCATCCTTTCTCCCTTCTCTTATTCTTTTTACCATACTCATTCTCTTACAACATTCTTGTTTTCCATCCTCTGTGTTATTCATTCACGTTGTCCTGCATTACTTTATCATTCATTCATTCGTGTTTTTCATCATTCTTCTTCCCTTCATTAATGACTTCTTGAGTCATTTTTAATTCCTTCCTTCCTTCCTTCGTGTTTTCCTTCTTATTCATTCCTTTGTCATCTTTCATTCATAACATCATTCCTTCCTTCCTTTTTTCTTTCCTTCCTTCCTCCTTTTCTCCATTCGTGTCTTCCTGCATCATTCTTCCATCATTCATTTCTTCCCTCTTTCCTTTCTTTATTCATTCGTGTTTTCCTACTCTTCTTCTTTTTTTTTTTTTAACCAGTGTCTTCCTTCTCTCATCACACATTCTTATTTTCCCTTCCTTCTTTCTTCCTTCATTCTTCGTTCCTTTCGTTCTTTCTTCAGTCATCGTTCCCCTCTTCCTTTCTTCATTCTTCGTTCCTCTCTTCCTTCATTCACATGTCTTCCTGCCTCATTCTTCCTTCCTTCATTCACGTTTCTTCTTACGTCATTCTTTCCTTGTCACCCTATCACAATATCCAAGTGCTTATGACCTCTCCGCCTCCACCTCTATGTTTACCTCCTCCTCAACCTCAACCTCCATCTCCACCTCCACCTCAACCTCAACAATCTCAACTTCCAATTCCACTTCCACCTCTCTCTCTCTCTCTCTCTCTCTCTCTCTCTCTCTCTCTCTCCCCCTGCATCATTCTTCCTCATCTCCCGTCTCAGCATCCCTGCGTTTATGGCATCTCATTTGTCCTCCAAACTCCCTCACCATCCCTCATCATACCCTTGTCTTCTGTCACGCGGGTTTCTCTCCCTCCCTCTCTCTCTCTAATAAGAAGCTTTCGCTAACATGCTGGTATGAAGGTGATTTAATACAGCAAGAAAATAACTGGCTACCATAAATAATATGGCAATCAGTTAGTTTTTCCCGCATGAATTAAAAAAAAAAATGCCTTCGCCTCCACCGGATTATTTCATTCAGTTTAAGAGAAACTTTTCAAACTGCAAAGGTTATTCCTAGAGTTCATAAACACCTTCACCGCTACATATTACTGTGCTTTTTTATTTTAATAAAATCTCCTGGGGGGTGGGGTTGATCACCACTCACTCACTCGATGTGAGTGACAACATTTAGTTACAATCCATACGGTCTCCGTAATCCAGGAACCCACTTACTGCGTTGGGTGGTAGCCATATAACCAAACTCACGTCTGGTGGTCTAATAGGTAAGATTCTCCAGTCGGGTAGGACTCGTAAGGATTGCCTTCCGAAGAGTGGTTAGGGTCTACTGCCCACATAATGTCACTCAGGAAAGAACGAGGCTGGTCATCTTTGCCTTAAAAGTGGGGACTGAGTATCCTAACCCCGGGTCCTATGCTACAGATGGGACAAAGAAGAACAGCCTCTCTCTCTCTCTCTCTCTCTCTCTCTCTCTCTCTCTCTAATGTTTAAAGAGAGAGAGAGAGAGAGAGAGAGAGAGAGAGAGAGAGAGAGAGAGAGAGAGAGACTCACTACCTACTAAGAAAGCTTAGACATAATCAGCTTACTTTTTTGGAACGAGTAAGCTTTTTAAGTCTGCGTAAAACTCATATTATACATATTAACATTTTCTTCCCGCCATGTATCTTTTTATACTGATTCTTTACACACGCAACCCGACCATTATTATTACTATTATTATTATTATTATTATTATTATTATTATTATTACTACTACTACTACTATTACTACTACTATTATTACTACTACTACTACTACTATCACTTCTACTGCAACTACTACAACTGTTAACCATTACCACCACCACCACCACCACCACTACTACTACTACTACTACTACTACTACTATAACTATTTATTATTATTATTATTATTATTATTATTTCTATTATTACAGAGTATTATTATTGTTATTACCTCCGCCTAGGAGACCACCACCACCACCACTACTACTATTACTACTACTACTACTATAACTTATTATTATTATTATTATTATTATTATTATTATTATTACCGGGTATTATTATTGTTATTACCTCCGCCAAGGAGGGTATGTTTTCGTTTGTTTGTTCGTGTGCTGGTTGGTTTGTGAGCAACATTGCACAAAAACTACAGGACGGATTTCCACGAAGTTTGGTAAAAGAATGGACCTTGGCCCATAATAAACTCCAGTATATTTTGGTGTGGTTTCAGGTAAATGTGCGGATCCAGGATTTTTTTTTTTTTTTTTCACTTTCTTTAACATTGCGAGATAGGGAGTTTTTCGACATATTCGTGAATTTTTCAGCGATTCTTGCATGGATGTTGATGGCGGGGGTATGTGCTCTACTGAGTGCCAGTCTAGTTATTACTGTTATTATCTCCGCCAATCAAATTGGAGGAGGTTATGTATTCGCCTGTATTTGTCTGTCTGTCTGTCTG
The DNA here is from genome assembly GCF_032717465.1 of Coenobita brevimanus. Taxonomy (NCBI): domain Eukaryota; kingdom Metazoa; phylum Arthropoda; class Malacostraca; order Decapoda; family Coenobitidae; genus Coenobita; species Coenobita brevimanus. The sequence continues at coordinate 449,894 of NC_136958.1, read as the reverse complement.
ATTGTCCAGATGGTCATTCCAACAGTTCTCGCTGAATGTCAGTGAAAGTTTATAAAAAGGTAGGTCATGGGCCAAGGAAGAAGTTATTAAATTCTGAGGCAGATTCGGATCCGGAGTATCCCGCACAATATCTCCAACAGTTCTCAAATATTTCAATGAAATTTTGTGGGAGGATAAATAATGAGCCAAGGAAGAAGTGATTAAATTTGGGGGAGGATGATCCGGTTCCGGATCCTTATTAGTGGCAATGGTACTGGTGGAGGTATGCGCTTTCTGAGACTTTATACTTATTATCATTATTATTGGTCCCTCCAGACACGTGTCGAAGTGGATGATTAACATGTAGACTTAACTATCTCATCTATTCGAGAGGTCTCCAAAGCTGAATAAAATGCTGGTGGTGGTGGTAGTAGTAGTAGTAGTAGTAGTAGTAGTAGCGATAAACTAAAACATGTAAAAGCATTCAGAAATCCAGATCCTACATGTCGTGCAAGACACAACAATTTGACTTTTCCTGTGATCTTGACCTTAGGAAAATTGTCCTCAAAATAGTAGTATTTCACTTTTGTCTGTACTTTAACCCTTCCACCAAGTTTGCTCCAAATCGGATAGAGACAGGATTGAACTTGCTGTATAACACTGGCCTTTTGTTCTCCACATCCAATCCCTTTATCCTTAGCTGAATCTCAGTTCCTTCACAAAGTTTGGTCCATATAGAGTCCAAACTGTTTCAGTTATAGAGTTGGACTCTGACCTTACCCTGTGACCTTGGCATTTGACGGCATGTTTTCAAAATCAGTTCCATTCATGTTTGCTTTACTCTGAATGCTTTCACAAAATCTGGGTAAAATTGCAGAAAACCGTTTAGACTGCATCAACCTTTCAACGTGACCCTGACCTTTTTACTGTTGTGATTACCAATACGGCAATCTCATGGCTGACCCCCAACCTTTCCGTCGAATATGATTCATTTTAAATTAAAACTGCTCCAGGTGTGTTATTCACACAAAAACATGGGCCGGCTTTTGGCCTTGTCCTGACCTTTGCTTTGTACCAAGCCGAATACTGCCGTACTTGCCTCATCCTCATAATTATCTCCACCAGTTATGGTGGATAAAATGAACACTTTTTAAGCTGACATTGCCATGCGATGTCGACCTGTGACATTGTTCTTACTAACAACAGGTCAATCCCTTGTCTGACCCTCAACCCTTCCACATATTTTGGTTAAATTTGAACAGAAATTGAGCTATACCGTCACACACACACACACACACACACACACACACACACACACACACACACACACACACACACACACACACACACACACACACACACACACACACACCTTGTTCAGACCATTCTTAATTTTTTTTCCTTTGGGTCCTCGCTCCCCACCCTCTGGCAATTGCTCATTCTCACCACTGTTCTAGACGATTTTACTTATCACAGACAAGTCTCCAGTCCCCAGCACAATCGTCTGGGGATGGAAATAACAAAAGAATAAAACTTAGAATATGTCATCGTAGTGAAGGGATAAAATTCACCTAAAACTCACCACAGAATTTCGTCTCAGCTCCTCACCCCAACACCCCGTCTTTAAAATCATGTTAACGTTTACATTAACCCCTTATATGCATCTTAACTGCGTCTTGACTTCCTCTCAGCTCCTCATTCTGACATACCCCCATCCCAACCCCTTATCCCAATCTCGCATCTCAGCCCTTAACTCTAATCTCTCATCCCAGTCCCCTATCTCAACCCCTCATCCCAACCCCTCATCTCAACCCCTCATCTCAACCCCTCACCCAACCCCTCATCCCAACCCCTCAGCCACAACAGCTCATCACGCACCTCTCTCTTCTCTCCCACTCTAATAATACTTACCTGTCAAGGATAATTAGTACCACCTGAATTTCATGCCCTACTCACTCAAAAATATTAGTACGTCCTCGGGGGAAATATATATTCCTTTTACGGCTATATTTTTAGCTGCGAGTTCACGGGTTTGTTTTTTAGCATCAATGTTCGCTAATTTCCTTCAGTAAGATGGTGTATTTTTTTTTAGTGGGTTCTTGCTATCTTCAGACGGCTATATTCAACTCAGGGGAGACTTTCTAAGCTTCTGAAGTTAGATACAAGCTTGATTAACCCCTTCTCGGTTCGTTCCTCTTTGCTGTTCTAAATCCTATGGTCCAATTACCTCGTTTACTCTAACTTGGCCTAAATTTGCCATCTCTCCAACTTGAATGCTGAGCTGTGAGGAATATGATGCTAGTCGCGAAAATCCGCAATGCAAAGGATGTGGAGCTGCAGCATTATCCTTTTCTGCCTCTGAGCTATATGGAATAAACTGCAAAAGGACCAAAATCTAGGCTGTGTTATATTGAA
>NC_136958.1:377500-442500 GCF_032717465.1 Coenobita brevimanus | reverse complement strand
GCCAAGCATATTCGAATCTAGCCTGCTTGTCTATTCCATCCTATTCAAACAGATTCTTCAAGCAGATACTTTGATTGCAGTGCCGAATCCCACGTTCCGATCTTCAGGAAGGGCGACTTTACCTTGTTTTATTTTGCATATTACACCTTAACATTCTCTTGCATGCTACTTATACTGCCTTAACATCTACGCAGTTTCCGCCAATGACATACAAGAGGATACTGAGGCGTAATGTGCAGAGTAAATCACCAAGGATGAGGTATTACGGTATATCAGAAGCCACGTACATTAAATGCAACCGCCAGTTCTGTATTATGTGACGGACAGAGATTAGATGCCGCAGATAAGAACATGATTATCTCCGTTTATAAGTCATGGGCCGACATTCTTGTGGACTGAGGAAGTTTCTTACACCTATTCCCTGTTTATGTATTTATTTATTCATTTTTTGCCTATTATACTCGGTTTGTTATCACCTGAGGGAAATGAACCACTGTCACAGCTTGAAAACTACGCTGTGGATGCATAAAATTCCAAGAGCTTTATCTATATGACGTAAAAATGAGTGTCCTTCGTTACTAGCTAGATTTACCCACCAGTTTAACTACATCTAACCATCAACTGGGCTGAAAGGAGTTGGGAATATTTGTAAGACGAAACTGAACACGAGACAGACTTAACTGTTCTACTGTGTGTTCTTTATATCGTATTACCGACAAAGTTTGCCTTAAAACCACGCAAGATAATATTATGGTCATACACAGATAAACAACCAAGGAAGAGGTTGTAGGGAGAAGACGGGCAGGAATTCATACTGCCGCGACACCGATCTTAAGGTCTTACTGTCGTCAGCTTGGGTCGCCAGAAAACAGCCTTTCCTTAGCAATATATATTGAATGTTTCGCCTCAGTGTTCTCTTTTATTATCCTTTAATCTCTTGAATACTGAGAGAGTGCAAGAAAATATTAACATACCAGATACAGAAACTGGCCACTTTCTTCCGGCTAAATCGGAGCATAACATTGTTCGGCAAGTACTGGATAACATGTTAAAACTTTTTTAAAACGATATTTATCTGTCTCAAACGCGATTTATGCTGATGCTATGAAAATCATCAGCGTCGATATTTTCAACACCCTTGTAGTTGCAAGGTCTACAGAAATATCTGTATATCAACTAATATTTTGATGGCTATATAGAAAAAAAAAAAATTCTTGGACTAAATCTCCAGATATTATGGAAATCTACAGGAAAGTTTTCAGAAATTTGGCTGTAATTTTGCAAATATACAAAACACATGTAACCGTGATTTTAATTGGTCCGAGACTGAACATCGATACGCCATCTATTATATATATATATATATATATATATATATATATATATATATATATATATATATATATATATATATATATATATATATATATATATATACACACACACACACATGCATACATACATATATAAATAAATAAATAAATAAACAAATAAACAAATCATTCTTGAGGGATTCGAATCAGCACGTACAAGACACATGACCCTTTCCCCGACAGGTGTCTCAGCTCATTAGACCACCCGGTGTCGGAAAAACACACACTAAAAGGCCGTGGGGAAAATAGAAAAAAAAAAAAAGGAAAAAAGGGCATCAAAAAACGCAAAATGATGGCAACATGTACAGCTAAGTGTTGGTCTGCGTGGCCAGAATACAAAATTACACCGCCAAAGGGAACAAGTGGTGGGGAGAATGTAACAATTTAAAAGTATTCTTTCCCCTTCTTTTCTTTTTTGCTAACCCTAGATTTTATTTAACTCAAAAAAATCTGTCGTACTGAACAGATTGATGGAAAATGGAACACATGATGGTGAAATTGTAACCATTTTTGCTTTTTTCTTTTTTGTTTATCTTTGCTACATCCAGGAAACAAACTGAACCTGCAGAACGACCGCACAAAACCAGTTGCTTACTTGTGGTCGATGGGTCTGACCTTTTAACTCAAGAACACCCTTTGTTTTCTTGTAACTTGCATCAGAGAAATTAAATCAGCTTGAAAGATACCTTCAGCTGAAAAATAAAAAGCACACTGAAAACAAGTCATATAAATCGACGTAGTTTAATTATTTTGAGAGAGAGAGAGAGAGAGAGAGAGAGAGAGAGAGAGAGAGAGAGAGAGAGAGAGAGGACTGGAGGGGAGGAGAGGAGATATTCTAAAAGACGAGAAATAGAAGAGGAGAGAAGAAGAGAGGAAAGAACTGTGAAAATAAGAGAGAAATAAAAAGAAGAGAAGAGAAGAAGAGAGGAGACTGAAAAGAAGAGAGAAGAGGAGAGGAGAGTAGAGGTAGACAAAAAAAAGGGGGAGGGGGACATGAAGAAAGAGAAGAAATGACGAACAGAGACAACAAAAGAGACATCATAAAGAAAAAAAATCTAATGAGAGCCAGCCAGTCAGTCCTACAAACAGACCATATCAAAATATAACATGTAAATAGAGCCTGTGAGTACCTGCAGCACTTACGGAAGACAAAATGTTTCCGTGACGAGGCTGGGTTTAATATTCTGGTCAGATCCCGTGTCCTCCATCCATCATCATCATCCTCTCTCTCTCTCTCTCTCTCTCTCTCTCTCTTGCAACAGCCAGCCAGCCTGCATGCTTCATTTTTATATTGCGATGTTGCACTGTATTTTTTTTTAAAGTGTGCAATTGTGTGATAGGTGGGGGACGCCAACCACCAACTCACTCGATGTTGTGCAGCGTTCTGGTGTCTCTGCAATGAGTGACAAACGTAATGATTCACTGTGACATGGGTTCTTAAGAACTACAGGCCACCTCTCTACCGATTCGGTCACCGCCGTCCCGAACACATTTCCTACTTTCCAGTGTGGAAGTCTGTAACTTAGTTTACGGCAACAGGTCCGTAACCAGGACTTGAAAACGGACGAGGCGAACACAGCCTTACTAGGGGGGTCCGGGGGCATGCTCCCCCGTAATTTTTTTTTTTAGCTCTAGCACCAAATAATGCAACTGCAGGTGAATTTGAACAGATTTAAATTAAGTAACTGAAAATTTCAAAAATGTTGCTACAGTTCTATGTTTCTGTTAATGCCATCTTTAGGGGTTGGGTGCACTGCATTCAGTTATATAAATGTGTTCTGCAATTCGGCATTTTCATACATGCTAGAAAGGATTATTAGCATCATGTTAAACAGTAAACAAGCAAGTGCTGGTCGCTGCACTGTAGTGACTACAGAAGCTCAATTAAATTTTACTCTGATGATACTGGAGACTAGTTGGTCTGTCTCATTACCCTTAATATAACTGAAATGTTTCTACAACCAACCATTTGATAATATTTAGTCAAGTTCTGAGTTGGACTGGTTCACTCCCGGTGACTCACCCACAAGCACTGCGGGGTGAGGATGACAGGGATCAGTTTGAAGTTATGAACGCGATCAGAACAAGTCCCTGGACTTTAGGGTGGGGGTGGATTGAGCAGGGTGCTAAAGGATGGGAGGGGGAGAGGAGATGCCAGACAAGGCGGCTGCCTCGTCTACCTCAAGGTGGTTACGAGGATGACGGCAAGGAAGTGGATCAGTATTAATGTCTGGAAAAGTTTAATGTGAAAGAATTGGTAAGGGAAGAGATGTCAGATAGTTGAGGGACAGCTAAGGCTAGGGAAGAAGTTAAACCTCCGTCGCACATTCTATAATTGACAAGAAATACATGTGGAAGATGAGAAAGCTGACAGTGGTAGAGATGCTTAAAGTATGGCCATGAAGAAAGGATGAGACGTGTATATTGGGTGAGATATATGGCCGAAAGAGAGAGAGAGAGAGAGAGAGAGAGAGAGTGTGTGTGTGTGTGTGTGTGTGTGTGTGTGTGTGTGTACAAGAGGGTAAATATAGAAAGCAAGAGAGATACATAAGGTAAGAGGGTTGGCAAGGGATGAGACCCGTAAGGAAGGTGAGAGATATGACTAGGGAGAAAGAAGAGTGTGCTGCTACATTGACTCCCACGTCCCTGGCTGTGCAATACGCCCTCATATTGCACGGGATATATGTCATAACCTTTGCTCGGAAAGTCAGTGACCTCAGACTCTGTAACTTCACTGTCTGGGGATAAATGTTGTCGTACGCCAACGCAGTCCTGGTGGGAGTAGAACTGGTGGCGAGGCGATGCAAACATATCTCTGTTTAAAATGTCTCTCTTTCATCAGTATCACTGTAGTAATGCTTTATTTCAGGTTTGCCTATTAACTACCCATGCACAAAGTTATCTGTTCTTACACTTAATGACAAAATCAGTTTCTCTCCTTTTTCAATTTAGAATAGTCTAATATCTCTCTCTCTCTCTCTCTCTCTCTCTCTCACACACACACACACTCACACACACACACACACACTATTGTATGTATATATATATATATATATATATATATATATATATATATATATATATATATATATGTGTGTGTGTGTGTGTGTGTGTGTGTGTGTGTGTGTGTGTATCTACAGGTATGTATGTATGTACTCATGTATACATAAAATGCAAGGGCACTAGAATATAAGTGAAGTAAGAAATAGATGGAAAGAATTTTTTGAAACTGGCGAACCGGAATAGTGAGAGGAGAGCAGCGGTAAGCAGGATTGGGCTTGGTGGCGTGGAGGGAAGGAATGTGGTGCCGGAGAAATGGCTGAAGTGGAGAATGCTGTGAAACAGTTAAAAAATGGGAAGGCATTAAATGTTGAGATTGATGCAGAGATAATTAAGTATAGCGGTGAGACGGGAATTAAGTTTTTTTTAGTAATATGTAAGAAGGCTCGGACAAGTGAATCACCAGGGTGGAAGATGGCTGTGACTGTGCCCTTGTAAAAAAAATAATGGTGATAGAAGTGTGTAAGAAAATTATCGTGGTACAGGTCTGTTTAGTGTAGAAAGAAAGACATATGGAAGAAATGTGATAATGTAAGGGATATATCAGAAGGGTTGGCGAGTGACCAACAGGGACGCTGTAGGAGTGATAGGGTGTGTGCAGATCAAGTATTGGTAATGAGACGATGGAGCATGCTTGTTAAAATTACTGTAAAATATATTTATGGGGTTCATGGGATGGGAATAACAATGAAGTGTGAATGGTGGATTACTTCAAATCTGATTATATGCAGATGATGCTTTGCTGCCGGCTAATAGTAAACAGGAACTTTACATATTGGTGGGCAATTTTGTTGACGTCTCAAAGCTATGTGTCTTGAAAGCAAATGTAAATGAAAGTAATGTGATGGTTGTTGAGAGACGGTGACACCAGTGTGATATTCTGGTGAAGGAGGGAGACGACTTGGTGATAGAAAAGAGATGTGTGTGCAAAACAGGTGGAAAGTAGAGCGGCACAGTGCAGGAAAATGTTGGTGCAATGAAGGCCTTGATAAAAAGCAATGGTCTGAGCGTGGCATCTGTAAGAGGATTGCATAATGGAATAGGCTATTAGTATCCGCTAACATAATGGGTGTGTAGCTCTGGTGTGGCATACAAGCAGAAAGTCAAGAGCTACACAAGTGCAGACGGGATTCATGAGAAACTGTGTGTAGTGCAGAGAGTGGATGGGATATTAAATATTGTGATTCGTGTGTTTGTACACTGAAGAACGAGGGTTCGCAGCTCGTCAGGGTAATAACCTTCGGGAGCGTTCTTCAGGCCACGTACTGCATTGGCGGACACAAGGGGTGCTGTGATTGAACCAGTGTCGCATACTATAAAGTATGCTTGCACTCAGTCGGCTTGCGTAGGCCGATTACACTTGGTTCACAGACTACACACACATCCAAAGCCACTCCAACACTACAATTACACTTACAAGCACTTCTCACCCTACATACAATCTCTACTGCCTAAGCCACTTGGTAGAGATATACTGGCTGTATCGTCCCCACTTCAGTCGGGATAGGCCGGTCCTGCAGTGGACACTCAAACGGCTGATATGATGATATATATATATATATATATATATATAGACACTGTTGTTTTCAGATAATAATGTATTGTTGAGTGAAGATGATAGGGAACTGCAAAGTTTGGTGAATGGGTATCGGAGAGTATGTAAGAAACGGAATCAAAAGGTTAATGGAGGGAAAAGCAAAGTTATGGTCTTCGAGAGAAGTGAAGTCATTGAATGTACAGTGAGACTGGAGGATGAGGAAATGGAAAATGTGAGTGCATTTAAGTACTGTACTTGGGTAGTGTGATGCGTGAAGATGAAAGTTTGCAGGATGAAATGCTTGAGAAGGGTTCAGCAGGAAAAAAAAAGGTTGCTGGTTCTTTGAAAGCAGTGATAAGAAACAGGGAAGTGAGTATGGAAGTAAAAAAGTCGCTGCATGATAGTACCTTGTTGGAAGGACAAGTCAAGAGTGAGTTGCTTGAGAGCAGCATGTGGAGTTACGTGGTGAGATAGACTAACAAATGAGGAGGCGAAGGAGTGTTCTGGCGTGGGTGTGATAAAAAGCATTATGAGAAATGGACTAAGGTGGTTTGGCCATGTGGAGAGGATGGAGAGCAAGAGGCTAACGAAGACAGTGTATGTTGATTAGGAGGAGGGGGAGAGAGGGAGGGGGAGGCCGAGGATGAGATGGAGGGATGGAGTGGAAAGGGAGTACATGAGAGAGGGGTGTGTGAGCTGGGGGTAGGGCAGTGAAATGGCGGGGGACAGGACGACACAGGGAATTTGTTTGTGGCCACACCTTACGGGATTGAAGCTCCTGGCAAAATATATGTATATATGTTAGAGAATTTGTGTAACCAGTGATTTCATAAAATTCCTAGGGAATTCGTGAAATGAGTTTAAAATAGGGTGGATTAACTAAGCTTAGGTTCATTTAGGCTGCAGTCAGGGTAGGCTGGGATAATCTAGGTTAAGTTTAGGTTAGGTTGGGCTAGGTTAGTGAACTTAGGTTAGGTTAGGTTAGGTTAAATTTGATGAATGGGTAACATAACTTAGCATTCATATAAATTAACCTAACCCAACCTAGCCTAACCTAACTTAAACTTAACCTAGATTATCACAGCCTAACCTAACCACAGACTAAATGAACCTAACCTTAATTAACCCATCCTAATTTAAAATCATGTTACGAATTCATTAGCGATTTCATGAAATCACTTGTTATACAAATTCCCTGTAACATATACATTGATACAGATGAACAAACTTCTTTGATTTACCGTGGAATGATTATTGCTTCCATGACAGGGAGCCATCTAAGTGCGCCTTGCACATTACGGAGGTTATTCTCTCGGGCATGGAAGCACACATTCCCTTCTCATATCCTTTGATTAATGCACGAAAGCCTTGGTTTAATCACCGTTGTTCTAATGCTGTCCACAACAAGGAGAGGGCCTATAAAAGGTACCAGAGCCAACTCACCCCTGAATCACATCTTTTTTATGTTTCTGACCGGAATCGTGTTAAGTCTGTTCTTTGCTCTGCTAAAAATAATTTCACCAGTACTAAACGCTCTCAACTCTCCAATTCGAAGGGTTAAGTGTGTGTAATATCACAGCAAATATTCTTTTAGCCAACATAGCGAGGACATAGCAGAGCTGAAAGGTTAAGTGTGGGTGTACTGTTGCCTCCGCCAAGAGGTTAGGTTTTACCCCACGTTGGTTTGTTTGTCTGTTTGCTAGCAGGATTGCTCAGAAAGTTGTGAACGGATATTGATGAAATTTCGTGGAAAGGTGGGCCATGGACCAAGGAAGAAATGATTAAATTTTGGGCCAAATCTGGATCTGGATCCGGAGTATCCCGCACAATATCTTCAAAAGTTTTCAGTGAAATTTTGTGGAAACGTGGGTCACGGACCAAGAAAGAATTGATTAAATTTTAGGGCGGATCCGGATCCTTTTTAATGGCAATGGCATGGGCTGAGGTATGCGCTCTCGGAGCACTTTCTATTTTTAGTTATTTTCGTTAACATAGCAAAGACGTGGTAAGTTTTAGTGTATTATTATCACAGGAGTTACCCTTTGAGCAACAAAGCAAAGACGTGGTAGGGCTGAAGGGTTAAGTTTGAGTGTATTGTTAGCAGGGCAATTATTATTCATGGATCCCTGTGTTGGTGCAAGTTTGTGTGTTGGTGCAGGAGGGCCGGTGTAACTGGTATGAATGAGGCAATTCAGGAAAGTTGGGCGCGTAAAGCCCGAGGCCCAGGGTACTTGCAGGCTGTTTGTCTGGCGGCCATATTCCAGATGGCACAGGAGCCTTCGTAGCAACTCTTCTTTAGCTATTTATTTTCCACATTACACAATAAATTTCTCTTGCATGTTATTTGTGTGGTTTTGATATCGACATACTTTGCATCAATGACACACTAAAGGATATTGAGGTGTATTGTGCAGAATGAATTGCTAAAGAAATGTTGCGAAATCTTCATAGTCACGCAGAATACTGTATTCTTTTTACTTTAAATTGGGCTAAAATTACTCCCTGTCCATCTTGAATGCTGAGTTGTAATAATAGATTAATATAGCTTATGATACTAGTCATGAAGAAACGCTGTGGATAAGGATGTAAAGCAGCAGCACTGCCTTTTTCTGCCACTGAACCACGTGAAATACACTGCAAAAAGACGAAAGTCTGGAACGACCTCTTGAACCCGAAGTGTGTCCTCTTGCGCTGTCTATTTATGTTGTCGCTCAGGACGGTAAGATGGAGGCTTGACCTGTACTGTACGGCTCTCGGGAGCGTGTTATTTTATTCTTCATATGATCATACGGTTTTATTCAAGCTCCTGGTTCGCTGACAATCCACTTTATCTCCTTTGTGCCCTGTCTTCCGCATTCCTCATTCCTCCCCAGGCGACAGAGAGTATCCTTCTTCCTCATACTCCTTTTGATGTGTGCTTTACGAGTATATTGCCGTCACAGAAGAATAGTTCGGCTCATGGCTGAAATTGCTATCCACCTCACTACCGTGGCGTAATTTTTATTGTATATTTACGACCTTCAGACTTGTTTTCATTCGGCGTGGGGAAGAAATTTCGAACGGAAGGGTGAGATGCAGATTTCGTTAACCCGATCGGTGTGATAGTTATGAAGCTGAATAAAGTCGTCTGGAGGTAGGAAGAATGTAAAAATGCGTCATCGGACTGAATGTGTTAGCTTTATGCACAACTCTAAACCCCGATAAATCTGGCCTCTTGCTTTTTTATTTAGCTATTTATTAACGCTTAGTATCCATGGTGGTAGGTGGTGGCGACCATCATCCACTCATTTGATGTAATGCTACCTATTTCTTCCTTCACCTTATGCTTCTTCTGTGTCTGCCCTTCTCTCTTCCTATTTCTCCTAATTTATCATTCCTGTCACTTTGTATTACTCTTCTTTACTCTTCAGTTGGGTTTACATTGAGTGAGAAACCTAATGGTTTCCTGTAAGCCAGGAAACCATTTACAACGCTGGGTGATAACCATATAACCAACCTATACTCTCTACGTGTCAACAAGTGGGTTGGCGGAGGGCTAGTGCCCCTCCCCATAAAACCTCTAACTCAAAGATAAACGGCCACCCCTTACGGGATTATGGCGTCTGGCTATAGATAGATAGATAGTAGTACACCGGAGCGTTAACCCCTTCAGTACGAGTTCCTCTGAGGTAAATTGTTCTTGTTACTTTCAGACGATTTGTACTCAGACGCGGAGTTCTTGCCGGCTGAGGAACCTGCTTTTCTCTCGCTCCAAAGGTTTATCGATATTCCGGTAATTACAGGCTCTTCTCCAGCAATATTCTGGTGATTATAGGCTCATTTTTATCAATATTTTAGAAATTTTTATACTAGGCGATAATGTAGCAGCTTTTGACAGTGAATTTAGTGGTTTTTGTGGCTGTGAATTTGCAACACTACTCCTGGTACTTAGCTGTGTGTCCAACTGCTGCACCCGTGTGAAATGTGTCTGATAACTGCTGTATTTTACCTCTTTGTACCCTTACTCTGAAAGTTAAGCCCTTCACATTATGAGGGCGTAATTTCTACTTTGTTTTTGTTGTTTTTAGCCGACTTGGTCCATGTGTCTGGTACCGTACTTGTCAGCTGTATTTGTTTGCGCTTAACATGATTCCCAAACCCTTAAAGTGACAAACCAGCGTCATTATTATTTTTTTTTTTTACCTCTCAGCACCCATGACATTGAACGCTTAAATACTTCAGTACTAGGACGCGATTTCTATTTTTGTCCATATAATTTTATATGTTTATTATGCCACCAGGTACAGACGACAGCAGGAATGCACTTCAGATTTCCATACATGATATGAGCCTACCAGTGTTTTATATGCATGGAGTTTACTTGAAGTCCGTCCGTATATATCATTTTACAGGGTGGCCCGTAAATAGCGCCCCACTGGAAACTCATGTGGCAGTATCTCATGTGTTGCCGGGACGGTTCAGTCTGCTGATGTGAGCGTACTTGTGTGTGTGTGTTAAAAAAAAAAAAATCAAAAAGCTTTGATCCGATTTTAACCAAGCTTAGTGTAAGAATTGAGACACAGCTAAGAAGTAAATCTTTGTGTGTGTGTGTGTGTGTGTGTGTGTGTGTGTGTGTGTGTGTGTGTGTGTGTGTGTGTGTGTGTGTGTGTGTGTGTGTGTGTGTGTGTGTGTGTGTTTGTGTTACAGTAGGTCAAAGTTCAAGGTCATGGGTTAAGATCAACGTAAACAGTTTTATCCATTTTAAGTCCCCCCCCCGGCTTTTTTCTGGAGGGGGGAAGGCTTGATGATATCACAGCAATTAAAGAATCCAGTTTTGAAAATAATCAGTCAGAGGTGATAGTTAATGGAAAATGTCAAAGGCCAAGGTAACAGGGCACCGGCAACTCACAGTTTTGATCTAACATGAACCAAACTTGGTGGTAGGGTTGCGGGTCAAGGAAGGACGAAGGGCTTCAATTTTGAGACCAATCAGTCAAAGGTCAAGATCAAAAGGCAATGTCAAATTTCAACCAGTATGTCTGTGTGTGAAGAAACTAACTAAAATAGTTTTGATCTGATTGGGTTCTAACTTGATGGATGTGTTGCGGTTTACTCAATAGGCTGACCTGGTGTTTTTTTAAACCACGTCAAAGGCTACGGCCATAAGCCAGGGTCAAATTAAAGCGCTTTTTATCCGATGTTGACTAAGCTTTGTAGGATGGGTCAGGTTAAAACAAGGAAAAGGAGAGCCTTTGTGGAACAATCAGTCAAAGGTTAAGGTCAGTGGGGAAAGTTAACTCAGACTGGTGGAAGGGTTAAGGGTTAGACAAGAATAAAGTAATTCGATTTTAAGGGTAATCAGTCAAAGGTCAGGGTTGCAGTACAAAGTCAGATATTCTGTCCTTAGACAAGATGGTCGCGGGTGTTGTACTCTATGAGTGAGCCTTCTTGTTTATTTATTTACGTATTTACTTGATTTTAGTTGCCGCTTAGTACCCATACCCGACTATTAATTCCCACACTGTGAGGGTACTTCATTTACACTCTGTCCTTGCTGCGTCCAGACGATTTTATTCAAGCTCGTGATACTTGCCGACTGTCTGTCTTGGTAAGAGAGAGAGAGAGAGAGAGAGAGAGAGAGAGAGAGAGAGAGAGAGAGAGAGAGAGGGTGAAGAAAAGGGAGAGGGAAAGGGTAAGAGTGCGAGTGAGGACGAGGGTGAGGGTGACAGTGAGAGTGAGGGCGAGGGTAAGGGTGACAGTGAGAGTGAAGGCGAGGGTGTGGGCGGGGGACAAGAAGAGGGAAACCGTTCCCTCTGTTACTGAATCCCACTCCCTTTCGTCACACAGCAAACCCTTCCCTGCCAGCACACCCATCAAAATGGCTTCCGCGCCCCTCCCGTTCTTACGTCACCCCGCACAGGAGGCAGCGTCAGTCACCCAGTCGCCTGATTGGTGAGTACACAAACGGAAGTCAATGTAGAGTCGGCATTAAAGTTCTGTCGCCTCTAAATCTGACTTTTTTTTTTTTTTTTGTGCTACAGGACAGTTTTCAAAATCCGTGGAGAGAGGAGCAGACAGGCGAGAGTACTTGTGATGCCGATTGTACAACTGCGATCAGTATTTTTCACATGTCTTTCCTTACTGTAATGTGATTTTGCGAAGTTAACTATGCTCCTTTTACTTTAACTACTTTAATTTGGTCTAATGTTGCTCTTTCCATCGTGTTTCTTGGAATTAACACAAGAATCTGATGCTAGTCACGAGGAAGTACTGTGGGATCGACGCTGAGCCATAGCATTGTCCCTTTTCTGCCGTTGAACTACATGCAATAAGGTGCAAAAACTAAACAATCTAGGCCAAGTTAAGGCAAAAGAACTATAGCAATATTCAAGCGAGTTGGACTGACTGTAAAATCGTCCTATTAGCTCAAAATCCCAGACCTGTGTAAGGACAATTGGCCGATATGGTACATTCTGATACGTACACTCAACTAAACAAAAGCATAGTAACGCTACGCTATTGCAACGCTTCACCTGACCAAGCACATACACTCCACCTTCCTGCATACCTAACCAAGCCCACAACGGCCCTCACCTCCCCAGTCTTCTTCTTCTTCGTTTTTTTTTTTTTTTTTTTTTTAAAGTTTGGCGTAAGGAGAATGCCTTGAATCCCCTCCCCCCCCAACTGAAGGGGTTATTTATTGGCTTCAGTAAACCCTTCGGTGTGAAGAGGCCTTTCTAAAATAAAATCGTTAAAGTATATCATAAATAAAAACACAAAAAGACGTCACCTTAATGAAGAAGTTGAGTCAAATCGCTTGGAAATGGAAAGAAGAGAATAAAATTGAAATACCCACCGTGGCAGCCGAGCACCACCGGGACATGGCGACACCCCCCCAGAAGGAGACCACGGAGGGGTCTGAGGGCGCGCGCGTTGCCCAAGCAGTATGGGCCTCGCGTATGTGTGACGGGCCAAAAAAGTAGTCAACAGACTGCAACAGTTAAACTGAAAGGAATATCTCAGACTGAAGGGATAGTAGTTGTTCCCTTGGCAGTCTGGCCGAACAGCCCCGAGACTGAAGAGGTTAAAACTGCTGGTCTGTTTACTCAGTTGCTGAATTACTGAATTGAATTCGTGTTTTAGCGTCATTGACACGCTCAGCCTCTATGGCTAAATAAAATCGTCTTGCGTTATCTGGGAAAGAAATTAAGAATACTAGAAGTTTTCGTGACTATGAAAGGGTT
The DNA here is from genome assembly GCF_032717465.1 of Coenobita brevimanus. Classification (NCBI taxonomy): domain Eukaryota; kingdom Metazoa; phylum Arthropoda; class Malacostraca; order Decapoda; family Coenobitidae; genus Coenobita; species Coenobita brevimanus. The sequence goes on along the minus strand of NC_136958.1, from coordinate 429,307 downwards.
AATAATGATACAATAGTAACACAGTCTCCCATATACTCACTATGATTGCTTGAAATATTTTAACACACCTGGCGTCAGCTAGAACAAAAGAGTTTTCGCGACCGTGAGAAATTTGATGGCGGTATTATAAACACCCTCAGGTTCCTATAATTCATAATAAAATCATCTGGCACTAACTTGAAAATAATTTTTGTTTCCAGGATGGCGCTGATAATTGAGAAGGTCTTGGTAGATAGGAACTCGAGGACGTAGGCTGCAGTATTTCTTGATTCAGTCTGGGTACATCTAGACTATTTTACTCAACTTAAGACAGGCTAATAAAACTATGTCTCGACTCTCTCGGGAGGTCTGGAGCTAATAATGAAAATAAACGCCCAGATAAAGCATAATCTTGATCATAAACTCTGGTTTCGCCAACAAATCAAGATCAATTGGAACTCCAATCCGCGTATGTCCCGCGATGAAGATGAGCCATGATTGTTTACAAATGATGGTAGCGGCATGGATACGGACGCTACACGCAACCTTACGACACACTTCTCCCGCTCTCAGGACCGTTACCTCCCTGACACGCGATTTCAGAGTCACTTTCTCCTCTACCATGACGTCTAAGGGTGAAACCCCTGCCAAAGTGCCTAGGCTAAACGAGAGACTGGTGTGGGTCGATTTGGAGGTGAGTTCTGGTATAAAAATGCGAGATCTACGGTATCTATGTATTGGCAGACGCCACTATCCCGTAAGAGGTGGCCATTGACTGAGTTATTTGTTTTACGGGGAGGTACTGTCACTTTACCGTAGACTTACAGCAGTGAGCTAGTAGCAGATGAATAGGGGAAAGGGTATGTATTACGGAGCATGTTGAAATGTTTACGATGAACATGTAGAAGCTCTCGATATATTTTTACAAGTGGACAGTACACGCCGCAGGTAGTGCAATATATTTTTCTGATAGTTTTTGATGTGATTCGAATGTTTTTGACCTTCATTTTTGTGCCTCATTACCCCTCTTTTCTAATCATGAACTTTGATTGGACAAGTAGGTGAAATCAAGCATTTTCCGAAAAAATGAAGTAAAAAACAACTCAGATCGCATCAAAATCCTATCTATCTATTCCCAGACGCCTCAATCCCGTTTGGGGTGGCCACAAACAAATCGCCTCCAAGTCGCCCTGTCCCCCGCCATTTCACTGCCCTGCTCCCAGCTCACACCCCCGTCTCTCATATACCTCTCCAACCCATCCCTCCATCTCATCCTCGGCCTCCCCCTCCCTCTTCCCCCCTTCACCTCACTCACATACACTCTCTTTCGTCAGTCTTTCACCCTCCATCCTCTCCACATGGCCAAACCACCTCAGTGTGTTCCTCATAACGCTTCCTATCACATCCACATCAACACCACAACGCTCCTTTACATCCTCATTTGTCAGCCTGTCTCTCCACGTGACTTCACAGGCTCCTCTTAAGTAACTCATTTCCACTGCTTTCACTCTTGACTTGTGTCCTTCCAACAATGTCCAAGCTTCACTTCCGTACGTTAGAGTTGGTATCACAATACTGTCATGTAGTAACTTTTTCACTTCCATGCTCACTTCCCTGTTTCTTATCACTGCTTTCAAAGAACCAGCAACCTTTCTTCCCTGCTGTACCCTTTCAAGCACTTCACCCTCCAAACCTCCATCCTTACTCATCACACTACCCAAGTACTTAAACGTACTCACATTTTCCAATTCCTCACCATCCAACCTCGCTGTACATTCACTAACTTCACCTCTCTCAAAGACCATCACTTTACTCTTCCCTGCATTCACCTTTAGATTCCATTTCTTACACACTCTCTCAAACTCATCCACCATGCCTTGCAGCTCCTCTTCGTCTTCACTCAACAACACAGTATCATCTGCAAACAACAGTACAGGGACTTTCCAAACACTATCCTCTCTCACCAGGGCCACTCCAACATTCACTACCCTACCTTGTACCTCTTTTATTACCCCATCCCTGTACAGATTGAACAACCATGGAGACATGACACATCCCTGTTTCAAACCAACTTTCAAAGAGAAAAATTCACTTAGTTCACCATCCACACGCACTGCAGCCTTCGCACCATCTTACATAAATACTCTTCACAGCATTCAACAACTTCCCATCTACTCCATATATTCTTAACACTTTCCACAATCCTTGTCTATCCACCCTGTCATATGCTTTCTCCAAATCCATGAAAGCCGCATACAACTTCTTTCCCTTCTCTAGAAAATTTTCCACTAAAGATCTAAGAATGAATATCTGATCTACACAACCTCTTCCTTTCCTAAAGCCTCCCTGTTCTTCTCCAACTAATTTCTCTGTTCTTTCTCTAACTCTGTCTATAAGTATCCTACCATACACTTTTCTTATTATACTAAGAAGACAAATGCCCCTATGATTACCACACACTTCTCACTCTCACCTTTGTTAAATAACAAAAGATTCATGGTGGTTGTAGCTCCTTCAGTGGAAAATAATAAAATGTTTACGTAAACATGCATGCAGGCATGGGGCACAAGGCTGTCTCCTTTGTATTGCATAACTTGCTTAATTAGTCATCTGCTTTTTGTTCTACTCATATCCATCTGTGCATCTCACTCCTATATTTAGTAATAAAAAAAAAAAATTCTTAGTGCCTGTAGCTCTGCCTATGGAAAACCGTTAAATCTATCTATCTATCTATTGCCAGACACAATTATCCCGTAAGGGGTGGCCATTTGACTTTGAGTTATTGGTTTTATGGGGAGGGGCACTAACCCTCCACCAACCCACTTGTTGACGTGTAGGGAGCACTTATGGGTTGGTTATATGGTTATCACCCAGCATTGTAAATGGTTTCTTGGCTTACAGGAAACCATTTGGCTTGTCACTCAATGTAAAGCCATCTGTAAAAGAAAAAAGAGCAGTAAGAAGTGACAGGAAAGATGGGAGATATAGGAAGAGAGGAGGGCAGGCTCAGAAAAAGAATGATAAAGGCTAAGGAAGAAGTAGGTAGCACTACATCAAGTGAGTGGATGATGGTCGCCACCACCTACCACCAAAACAGTTAAATGCATATGTATATTTGTGTGCAGATGGTGCTAGACTGATGCCACCAGGCTGTCTCCCTTGTGTTACGTAACTCATGTAGCAAGTTGCCTGCTTGTGGGTCTATCTACCCTGGCAACTGTGTTGGCATTCACCCTACACGTTGCCAGCAGTTTGGAGTTGTCGCATGATGTGCCCCATTTATCAGCTTTAGTTAGGTATAGCCAAAGAAGTTTGGTGGGGTCAGAGGTGTTTGATAAATCCAGATTCTGATGTACTGCAGTAGGGTTTGATAAAGTGAGGGCTTTACGTACCTCTCTACACAAGATGCTAAAGGAGAGGAGGAAGAGTTACCTGCACTCCCAGAGTCAAACTACAGCAGGTATTGTAAGTCACTCATACAGAACATTTTGATTTTATTTTTTAATGAATTATACAAGTAAATAGTTCAGCAGACTAGCTACTAATTACTGTGCATGCCAAAATGTCCTGCTATCAATGTAGCAAAGGCAAAGCTAAAGGCAGGCTGTGGGGATGTTGATATTAGGATAAAATTCATTTGCCTAGCACAGCTTCATAATGGTGTATTGGTTTGGACATTTGTAAAATAGCCATTTAGCAGCATATGATTCTATGTGCAGAGATAGGTTTGAGTGTATAATGAAGTGTTTGGACTTTATATTAAAGTTTTCATACTTTACCGCATAAAATAAGATACCGGTACTAAAAACTTCTACCTAAATATATATACTAACAAGACGGAACACACACAGTGTCATACCCTTGTGCCCACCCATAGGTCTTAGGGTCTAAGGGATGAACATTAGACTTTGCCATCTAACTTTGACCTTTGCTGATTCCTCTCAAAATTTGAACTGGAACTGGTAAAATGGAATTGACACAAAGTCTGGTACTTAGAGGTGGAGTGGAGATTCTTAGATCCTCTCTCTCTTCATTATCACATCTGTGTTAAAATGAGCTAACCTAACTTTACCATCCATACATCCATCATCCAATCCTACATTGCCCCATGAGGAACGAAGGAGTCCGGGGCTAGGCAATTGGTCCCGACATTTAAGATGAGAGTGACCAGCCTCACTCATCCCTGAGTGAGCAATCAACCCCGACCACCCCTTGGATATAAACCTTCACGGTCTCAATCCAATTGGAGTGCAATAATTACCCACTAAACCACCAGGCACCAAAATTTGGTTATATGGTTACCACCCAGCGTAGGAAATGGTTTCCTGGTGTTCAGGAAACCATTTGGCTTGTCACTCAGTGTAGAGTCACCCACAGGCAAAAGGAAGAGGAAAGAATGAAGGAAAGAAAGACAGAAGAGGGAGTGTAAAGTCACCCATAGGCAGAAGGACAAGGAAAGAATGAAGGAAAGAAAGACAGAAGAGGATGAAAGGAAAGAAGGATGGAGGAGAGGAAAGGTCAGACACTCAACAACAGCACTACATCGAGTGAGTGGATGGTGAGCCCAATATAACAAAATTAAATTTGCATAGGCTTCTTGTAGCCACCCCTTATGGGATTAAGGCATCTGACAGTAAATAGAAATTTACCTAACAATTCTTTTTCATTCTCCAGATGACAGGTCTGGATGTGTCAAAGGAGGAGATCATGGAGGCAGCAGTAATAGTGACGGACAGTGAACTGAATGTTGTGGTTGAGGGACCAAACCTGGTGCTGAAGGTGGAGGATGAAGTGCTTGATCGCATGAATGACTGGTGCAGGGAACATCATGGAAGGGTTGGTTGTAACTAAGGTCTTTCTTGTAGTTAATGATTACAATAGCTTCTCCTTATTGTAAACACCTTATATATCCATATAGATCTTAATCGTACCACCCTGTCTTCTTGATTGGAGTTATCAGTGACTTTCATTAATCTGAATAAACTAGCATAGCATTTACTGGTATCACAACTTTAGAAACAACCACCTCAATTACCCAGACACTTGAAACAATGCTTCCTTGATAAATGCCAAAAGCAGTGATACTGAGGATTTGTGATATGGTGCTTAAAGAACGAGTGATGAAAAAGAGGTCTTATGTACCTAGGAGGAAAATATGGAAGCCGAAAAACCAAGTAGTAAGGGATGCCTTCTATAGTGAGATGAGGAGAGTGGTGGCTGAACAGGGAGCTGTAGACAGTGGCGTTAATGAACAGTACAGAGTTACTGATGTAACATGCGGTTGGACAAGAGGACCACCAAGACATAAAGTAACTTGGTGGTGGGATGAGAGTGTAGAAGCTGAAGTTAAGGAGAAAAGAAGGCTTTTCTGGGAATGGAAGAAGGGTGGTAGCAAGGAGGAATACTTGGCTGCCAAGCGTAGGGCTAGAAGAGAGGTATACAGGGCAAGGGGTCTTTGTATGCAGCTTGTGTTAGGAGTGTAATGCTGTATGGTAGTGAGACCTGGGCAGTTAAGGAGTTGGATATTCGCTGGCTCAGACGTACAGAAATGACAATGATTAGATGGATGTGTAGTGCGTCCCTGTGTGCAAGGTCCGGGGGGGCTGGGTTTACGATGGAAGAGTTGAGAGGTAGGATGGGACTGGAGTGTATTGGTGTTGTGATGAGGAGAGGTAGATTGAGATGGTTTGGACATGTGGAGAGGATGGGGGATGATAATTGGGTGAGGAAGGTGAGAAGTGTTAATATTGGAGGTGGGGTTATGATGGGTAGACCAAGAAAGACATGGGACGAGGTCATTAAGTGTGACCTCAGGGTTAAGGGAATGAACAGGGAGGCTGCAATGGATCGTGCAGTGTGGAAAGCCATTAGATGACCAGGGCCGACACATGCAAGCATGTTGGAGCCTTTAAAAATTAAACGAAATGAAACGAACTAGGAAAATTCAACCAGGAATATTTTTTTGCATGTAGGTAGTTTTTCCCTCTTTTCAGTCTTGATAACCTGCTGTAGAGTTTAACAGTGCACATCCATGTCTAGTGGTATCAGTCTGCCATGCCTGTCAGCCTGCTTATCATACAATATTTTCTAGTGCAGGAAATGAAACTTCAGGGTTTCCTTCTGGCATAAGCATTCAAACAACTGCCTAAGGTTGTTTTTAGGTGCACAAACTTTTATGAATAATTATATAACAGCCATAGCATTATCTGTATGATGGTATTGTATTTGCAGTTCCATGTTGTCTTAAGGTTAATCATCAGTTTAGGAATATTAAAGTGCTGAGGGTATTGATGACTACAGCAGTTGTTTCATAAGGCTTACACCACAGCTTGCATACTTCAGTATATATTATAGCACGTGACACTGAATTATTATCTTTGCCACAGTCAGGGTTGACAGAGGCCTGCAGGAAGAGCACCATATCTCTCAGTGCTGCTGAAGACCAGCTGCTTCAATTTGTTGCCCAGCACACTGAGAAAGGTGAGAGGTGACAGCAGAAACAGGTGAAATAAAGATTTCAATAAAACATTCATCATTCTCATTTACGTTAATTATACATAACCCAGTTATTTCCACTACTTACATTTATGCATCACCCCGTTACTCGCCTGAGTTAGACGAAACAACTTGAAGCTTGATCAGCATATTCCTGCACTGATTGGCTGTATTCTGCTATTTGGACAACACTTTTGCTTAAATTTGCCCTACTATATTAGAACACCATTTAGTTTAATCTGGTACAGAGCTTCACTCATATAAAGATACTATTTAGGTATGGCCAGTTGTGGCCAAAGGTGGCTAGTGCAGAGCGAGGAGACAGACATGTTGACTCTGACACTTTGTGTGTGTGTGTGTGTGTGTGTGTGATAGTGGTGAGTGAGTGACAGTGGTGAGTGAGTGAGTGAGATTAGGGGGGGGAGAGTTGTAGGGCTGTTTGGCTTTCTTGTCTCCTTCCCTGTGCCCCCACCCTCCCCCACCCCTGCTTGTCTCCCCATCCCCCCACCCTCCCCCACCCCTGCTAGTCTCCCCATCCCCCTACCCTCCTCCACCCCCACTTGGCATACTGACAACGACCTGCCTGGCTGTTTAGTGCCCAGAAGTGGTGTTAAACACAGAATGTCGCACCATCCAACCCTCTTGCATGTGATGTTTGATGTGCCATTTTTTAGTAATAGTATTGTTTATAAGGATAATAACATTACCTATGGTGTTTCTGTGTCAGTCTCTGTTGATTAAGTGAGGTGTACTAGAGTTTGGGCTTGGGTCTGGAATGCATCTCTGGCTTTTCTCGAGTATCTTATTGGGAAAATTGCTTTGATATCCAACATACTTTGCTGACCAAACACTCCCACTGGTACACAACACTGCCAGATATTGGGGTATGGGTGCTTCCATTATATTCCACACTTCATTTATGTAAACTGCTTTCTTACATCCATTCTTGTCGTCTTGAATGTTTATCTACACAGACTTGATGGTAAGCATGGTGGCCTAGGGAGATAACTGAGTGCTGAAGTTGACAAGTTTTTGTAGGTATTGGCATCTTTTCTGAAAAAAGCACGTGTCAAATGTTGAAAGTGAACACTTCCTCCTTCCAAGTGTCTCACTTCGTCGTAAATTTCATTGTGTGTTCACCTACAGTACAGTATATGGATAGACTGCAAACTTTTTCTGTTATTAGAGAATATGGGGATAGACTGCAAAATTTTTCTGTTGTTAGAGATGTGGCTCCCTTGTGTAATTGTTTCATTAACCCATACATTACTGATGATTGCCTCCAATGATTATTCTCAGTAGTTATTGGGTGTTAGCTAGAACAAAATATGTTAGTACTGTACACCAATTTCTCAAGTAATGCATTAGTATCTAACTTTTTTTTTCTCCTACAGTGCAGTAGGTAAAAATGTAACATTTATACCATGGAGGTGGCCAAGAACAGCTGTAACACAGCTGAGCAGATCTTGATGTCATAAGTCCCTATGTGCATGTGTGAATGCATGTGTACAGGTGTACTGTGCTGTTGTAGCATTTTTATGTTGGCAAGGGGTTTAGGATATTTATTGCAGATATGCATGCATGCAAACAAAAGAGTGACTGGTGAAGTGGCCAGAAGCAATTAGACCTTTATAATGGTTTTCAAATACCGTAGTACTTGGTTAACACAGTTTTGGTGTCTGCAGGAACTCCGCAGAAGGAAATAGCTTCATTACTGAAGGTATTGTTTCATTCATAATAATTACAGCAATAAAGTACTTTGTTACTGTAAACACTAACTGAGCCTTACTTTTCAGGCAAGGCACCACTTGCTGGCAACTCTGTCCATGCGGACAAGAAGTTCCTAGACAAGTACATGCCAAAGTTAATGAAATATCTCCATTATCGCATTGTTGACGTTTCCACTGTGAAAGAGCTTTGCAGGTCAGTCTCGTTACATTAGAGTTTAGTTCTCATTCATGCTGGAACTGTTATTCTCTTGTAAATGTAGCTACAGTTACAATACAGTACTGTACAGTATTTTGTATTTTACTTTTTAGCTTTAGGTCATTGTTTTCATATCCTCTCTCCTTTCTTCCAGATCCATCCTTCCTTGTCCATCCCCATACAGTTGTTCCCCTTTTCTTCCACTTTCTGCACCATTCTCTACGAACTTAGTGTACAGTAGTTCAGGGTACCCAGAAGAATGTCTTTAGGCTATAATCATTTTCTTTTCCATTAGATCATGTTGGGATTCCCTTTTCATCAGCATCCTTCCACACATCACACTGGTCTAATGTTTAAAACATCCTAGTTGGAGGCATAGCCATATCATGCACATAGGTTTCATTCCCAAGATGCAGCTGGAGGGTTTTCAGTTATGAAATGCCTTCAGGTAGAGTAAGCAAGCTGCCTACCCATAACCCATACACTTCTAATTTGGGGGAGATGTCCTGTCAGAGTTTTTTTGTTTTTTTTCCAGGTCCTAGCATTTGCAAATATTTTGCTGTGATATGAAAGTATATCTAGCCTATCTGTCCATTGTATGAAAGTCATACGCCCACATTCAAATCTTGGCTTTTAACCCAATCCCTGGTTTAAAACGTAGATTACTACGTAATCCAAAATCATAGATATTGAGGATGAAGTTATGAGCTACTGAGGCACTTAATCCGAGGTTTAGTCCATCTGCAGCTTAAACTGCCTCGAGGGGGTGAATTGACAGGAGATCAGAGCTGGCAGGTGTCCACGTAAATACGAGATTATACTTTCCACAGCTTTCTACAGATTGAAGAGTTTGTGGAGAGGAGACTACTGTATTGGATGTCATGCATGATGATTTCATAAAAATTAAATGTCAGTTTCCTTGTTCACCCTGCATTGCAGAAGCTGTGCAGGCAGTAGCCTGTTAATAATGTACAGTGATCCCTTGTTTATCATGCATAATTGGTGCTGCTCCTTGTGTGTGATAACAAAATTGTGCAATAATGAAAACACAGAACCTGTAGAATTTATCCCAACTAGTACCGGCTACCCCACTCATAAACCTGAATTATATATTTTATATACAGTTTTAGACCCACTAAATACATACAGAGTGTTATGGTAGGATCAGAAACACACAGCAGTGATTGTAGAAAATGATGAAAAGGGCATAATAACGCAGAAGCATGTAGCATATAGATACTTAAGGTGGGTTTGAGGTAAAGGGTTCTGAGGCTAGGGAATAGAGAGTTAGTGGTCTCCACCACGTGGGAATCGACTCCTCAAGTAGGGCTTCATCTTTGAATTCCTCAAAGCCATCGGAAGCCACAGACATGCACCATCATTGTAGGCACCGACCAGCTTAGGTGTGGACAGTGCACCAATTTTTGAACCTGAGGTATAAGGCAGCAGCTAAACAGAAGACAGAAGCTGTTCTTCATAAGGTGTCAGTCGAGTTTGGATTGACTTTAAGTTTTACAGTGAGATGTCTTGCCGTACTTCAACTGCATGTTACCGAACTCAGATTTCAGCCCTAGGACACATGGTATGGCGTACAGTAGCTAGATGTGACAATGTTCTGACTTTGTGTGAATTTGTTGCTTCAGCAAAAGGTGGCAAGACTGCTACCAGTGCAGTAAGCGCAGACTGATTGTGATGAGTACGTTTAGATACAGTAGCCTCTGGTTTGTCCAATTTATCTTCACGAATTTCCAGTAAGGACTTAATCATATTAACTTCAGAAGACCATCTTGTTAGTGTTGCTGTGCGAAATGATCTGGCCTCTCCCTCTAGCAAATCAGTCACATGAATAGCTTTTTTTATTTTTTTTATTTTTTTGACGGTTGCTACCAGAGCCAGCACATTTGATATAACCTTATTTAGGGATCCAGCTTCCATCATTCCACCTTTTACTAGCTGCATTGTGTGTGATAAACATCATGTGAAAGGTTTTATACGTCAAGAGATTCACTATCTGATTCAGAGATATTCCCAGAACTACTGTCAGACTCATCTACCTGTAGAATGCGATATTCTTGTTTTGGGGGGTCTGGGTCCAGTCAAGGAGAAAACTTTAATCTAAATGTTTGATGCATTGTCTGTAATTACATAAGACACTGTTGGTGATCTTTAAAAAATTAAATACATCCCCAAAGTGAGCTAGGATATTCTCTGAAGTGCGACAACTTGCAAATGTCTGACAGGATAACATTATTGAGTGTAGCTTCCAGTCATATATAAAGTGGGTAGTTACTCCTAGAAAGCTATATATTTGTCTGTTACTCCGGCTATCTACAGTAATATTAATGTTTGCGACAAGTTTCATTTTAGAGATAGCACTTTGTTGGGGTTCTTCACACTTGTTTTAAGGAAAGTTGTTGACAGTTTTGCTGATGTCTGTGAGCATTTTTCAGGATGTCGCCCATAAAGCCTTTTTAACATGGTATCCTATGCTTTGTAAAGTACGAACTTATAAAGTGTGACGGGCTGTGTCGCCTATATTCACGCACTTTACACGAGATGACTGTATATATATATTTTTTCTCCAGTGATCTCAGTCAAGACAACAGTGGTCAAGGAGGTTTGACTTTATGTCTGTTGGTTGTGTAATGCCAGAAACTTGTTAGCTTTAGGAATGAAATGTCCCAAATGAAAACAGAGTATTAAGGAATTCATCAGACAGTACTATCTTACTCATGTAAGTCACAAACATTGCAGAATGTCAAAATTACCCTAAAATATGCTAAATACTGTATAGCAAAAATATTGCTACTTTGCTTAAGCATTTCGCCGAGTGGAGAGCTGAATGGCTCAACCAATAGCTTACAGCCTTGGGTACACTCCATTCTGCCCATGGTTTTTGACAAAACATTATAAATAAATCTATCTATCTGTCTATAGCCCGACGCCCTAATCCCGCAAAGGGTGGCCGCAGACAAAACGCCTCCAAGTCACTCTGTCACCCATCATTTGACCCCCTGGGGGTAGGGGGGTTTCAAGAATACTCCCCTAGTATCCCTGCTTGTTGTACGAGGCGACTAAAAGGGTTGGTGGTGGGTTAGTGCCCCACCCCGTAAAAAGAACTAACTAAAAAAGCAAATATTTATAAATAAATGCTAGCGGCAAAAAAAAAAAAAAAAAAAAAAATAAAATAAAGTGCTGAATCACAGTAGCGTAGCCTCAGGTCCCTACATGTTGAATGGTCTAACATGGGATCGGTTTTAATTTCTTCATTGCTTTTCTGTATGCCTTTCACTCACGGTTTTCTTTGTCCATAGACGCTGGTACCCAGAAGAGTTTACCTCTGCTCCAACCAAGAAGGTTAGCCATCGTGCACTAGATGACATCAGGGAGAGTATCCAAGAGCTGAAGTATTATAGGAGTGCCATATTCAAGTGAACTACCATGAACCACCATTCTCAATAAGAGTGACTAAGCTCTGTTGATATCAGCGGTGTTAACATTTTAGGCAAATTAATTCTACAGTAATTCCTCACATATCATTATACAGGATGTCATGAAAGTGAAGCTTAACCCCTTTTTTTTTTTTTTTTTTGTCCCACACACGGGGGTTTTGAGAGATATAAAGAGAATTGTTTTGATAAAATATTCCACACCAAAAAATAGACCATAATTTCCTGAGTAAAATGATGTCTAGCATAGTGCAAGAAAAAAAAAAAAAATAATAATAATAATTGCCTGTATTGTGAGCTGTCAAAACCTGCAAGGTTTGAGCTCCTCCACTGCCAGATGTATACCGTTTAGTATAATGGTAAGAAAGCTTTTTTTTTTTCATCTGACAATATGATCTGAGTCATCAGACATTGCTTCCATCAGATCTAAGTAGGCTGCCACGGCAGCGAGACATCTCGTACCGCATGCCTCATCGTGCTTCTGGTACGTGACAAAAGTAATAGACTAAAAAAGCCCTCCTGTGATGGCAACACTTCAGTCTTGCTACCTCCTGATGCTGAACCACTGTTGGTCCACCAATACTGGTGTGCAAATATAAAAAGTCCAGAGCACGTATATATATGCCTCCCAATGGCTACAGACATTTGTTCAGTGGCACGTCACCATGCCACCCGATGTGAAAGTGTTAAAGGAAACTAAGGCTTAGCAATTTATTTTGTTCTCTTGGTGTGTGGAAACTGTTTTTGTTTTGTTGCTGTTCCATCTTTATTAACTGTCTAAAAAAAAAAAAAAATTGCTAACAAAACGTATGCTAGGTGAGGAATAACTTTAGGGCAGAGTTTATTTCATGAGTCAGTAAATTTATACAGTACAAAAATCTTTGAATAATAAAAATATTGCATGAAGTTGCATTTTCACTACTACAGTACTGTATTTAGAACTATTACCGTTTACAACAATAGTTTCTTGTCATGTTCATTAATATAATAGATAACTACAGGTGCATGAATTCAGTCATCTAGCACTGACTGGAAGGTTTTTTATCATGATGCTTTGGGGTAGGTGGGGTACCCCCCACTTGATGTAGTGATATATACAGGTGACCACTTTGAGTGACATGCCAAATGGTTTCATTAACATCAAGAAACTGCTTATACAGTGCAACCTCGAAATTCGAAGTGCTTGTGTCCTCATGCTGTTCAGACCTGTGAAAATCTTGAACAGTAGACTGTTACCTGGCTATGCTTGTCTTATTCTCAAATTTTAGATATACCTTTGAATAAGCTGTGTTGCAACATTTTTGCTGTGTATTATTGGCTAACCAGCTTACTGCAGGAATCCCATTTTCTAACGTGTTTAACACATACAGTCATATGATCTGACAGACCTCCACATCATCCTCTCACAGCCCTCGTATCAGCAGCCATTCCCAGCATCGATCACCTTACGAGCACGTAATCAGTCAGACTACTTTCAACACGATCCTCATTCCCTCTGTACCATGTATATTTATGTGCATCTCTGTGTTTTAAATAAGAGTAACAAATGCACAATCTCCTTTCCTGACACATATCCTTCAGTCGCTTCCCATTATCATTTTCTCCTGGTACGGTACTCCATTACAACCCATTATGTCATCCTCAGGACCATTGCCTACACTTCCATTCATATCGCTCATTACAATAACTTTATAGCTCCTGGGCATTTCTCCCACTGCTTCCTCCAGCTCATCCCAGAACATGTTTTTCTCTGTCTCTCTCCTGTCATCACATGGTGCATACGCTACAATCACTGCCACTTTCACCTTCTCGAACTTGACATACTTACAACTCAAGCTGACACATTTGTAATCTCTCATTCCACTCTGCCACACCTCATTCATCAACAAATCGGCTCTTTCTTTGCATCTTCCTCACCCATTTATACCCAACCTTACACATTTTACACCCTCCTGCCTCCACTTCACACCCTTTCATCTTTATTTCACACGATGCCATCACTGCATATCTCACACTCCTGAACACATTCACCACTTCTACCCTCTTGCTTTCCTCATTCACAAATCTCACATTCCACATGGCCATGCGAATCTGCCCATTTGGATGGGGCCCCTGGGCAGGTATTGGGCCCTCTGAGGCTCAGATGTCTGCCATGATTAAGTGATTTTAGATAGGGGAATCTGGGGGACATTTAACTCGGCCAAAAACTCCTGTTATATGGTTACCACCCAGCATAGTAAATGGTTTCCTGGGTACCGGAAACAACAAAGAAGAAAGGTATGGCATGATGGGATGAAGAGGTCAAGGGAGCAATGGAGGAAAAGTGGAAGAAGTGGCAAGAGTGGTTACAGAACAGGAGTTCAGTTGAAATAAGAAATGAATATATTGAGAGCAAGAAGCACGTAAAGAGACTAGTGAAGTGGAAAAAGGAGGAGGTAAATGATGATCTGTGAAGAAAAATGAATGCAGATTACTGTTCTGAAAATAGGAACTTATGGAAAGAGGTGTGGAAATGTGGAAGTGACCACTGACAATGTAGTGCTGCTTTCAGGAGCCTGCCTTTTTCTCTCTTCCTCCCTTCTTTCCTTCCTTCCTCTTCTGACTTTCTTTCCTTCATTCTTTCCTCTTCCTTCTGTCTATGGGTGACTTTACACTGAGTGACAAGTCAAATGGTTTCCTGTACACCAGGAAACCATTTACTAAGCTGGGTGGTAACCACATAACTGAATTATGACACCTGGTGGTGTAGTGGGTAATTAAGGTGCTTCAGTCGGTTTGAGCCAGTACAGGTTTATATCTAAGGGGTGGTTGGGGTTTAGTGCTCATGTAATGCCTCTCAGGGATGAGTGAGGCTGGTCACTCTCATCTTAAATGTCAAGACCAACTTGCCTAGCCCCAGGCTGCTATGCTCCTTATGGGGCAACACAGGATTAGATGATGATTGAATGAATGACAGCAGAAAGAAATGTGAAAGTGTGAAGGATGTAAGTGGTAGATGGGGATGAAGTAAGGACCAGGTGGAAAAAATATTTTGAAAGCTCCATTGAGTGTGTTATTTTGCCTGGGCCTGTTGTACAAGCCGGGCACATGATTGCACCCAGCCCAAATCTAAGCCGATAACTGAGGAGGGCTAGGTGATGTCCTGTTCTAAGCCTAGCTGGATGAACAGTCATCTAAATAATAGTGTCAGGCTGTGTATGTACATGTCTGTCTGTGCATTTGTTCATTTCTTTTGTGAGAACATGGATAGATATCAACTTAATTGTTTTTGCATTAGGTCAGGGTACGTCCATGGAGTGTCAGAAAATTACCAATCAAAAATTTTGGCAATCGTGCACAACATGACGGCACAAAATTATTGGAAATCACAGCATGCCAAAATATGCAAAAGTATTTTCTTCGGCTTTTTGGCCAGAAATGGTCATTGTGGACACAATAACAGTATGGAAAAAAAGATAATGGTCTCTGCAAACATTTTGTGATGGAAAGGCTATTAGTTATTCCCAGAAATTGTTTTGGGCAAGCACTGATAGCTATATAAGGACACATCCGATGGATGGATATCAGGAGGGAAGACATGTAATACACTGTTCTGATCGAGGTGTTGTATTGCCCTGCATTTGAACTAATTATGTAGCCTAGACGTTTTTTCCAATGGATAGATGTCAGGAGGGGTGACTTGTAATTTAGTGTTCTGATCGAGCTGTTGTATTGCCCTGTACTTGAAGTAAGTATGTAGGTATTTTTTTATTGCTAGTGTTGGAATGTCTGGAAGTTGCATTTTGTTGTAGAGGACTTGATAATGTTTGTTTTATGCACTTCAGTGTGTTGTGTGTGTCTGCCATGTAATTGTAGGAGTGTTGTGTATTGGCACAAGCCTCTCATATTGGTGTATATTCTGACAAGTAAGACTAGTTTCAGAGTGAAAGTGAGCTGTAGGAGTGGTTTTGATGGATCCAGTGGCGATGCACAGGGCTTTGTCCTGTATGGTTTGCAAGGTGTTGTAATGATTATTAGGCAGAATGAGAGCCCATGTTGGGGAGGCACAGGACATTATTGATCTAATGTATTGTTTGTAGAGTAAGGAGAGTGTTCCTGTTGCCCGAAGCCTGGCTTTGTATTTGCCCTGGGTGTAATGAGTATGGGGTCCACATCCTCTTGTACATGGTCTTTGAAGGTAAGACTGGTGTCATGTCACTCCAAGGATCTTAGTGAAGGGTATGTGTGGTACACATACATTGTTAAGTGTGATGTGAGGGAAGTGCTTGTATTCATGTTCAGTGCTGGTGATGAGTGTTGGGGTAGGTTTAGCTGGGGTGACTGTCAGGCTGTTGTCCTTGACCCAAGTTTACAGTGTTTTGAGGTAGTCCTTGTGCAGTGTGCAGCCTGTCTGCCATGTGGTGTGCAGTTGTTATGCTGAATGGTGATGTCTTCTGCATATGAGACAATGTTGTGGGTTGCTGGGATGTTGGAATATCATGCATGTACATGAAGTGTTGGTGAGAGAACAGAGCTCTGTTAGGGAAATTTTGTGTTCATGAAGACTTGCCATAGAATGTAACATGTGCTTGTCTACCAGAGAAATAGTTGCTCTCCATGTTTGTGTTGTATATCTTGTTGATTAACCCGTGGATTGTGAGCCACAGCTCAGGCTGGGTAGCGTCGTGTTGCGAGCCACGGCACAGGCTGTGCTGGTCGTGCATCATCGTTAACAATTCGACCCCCATGCAAACTTACGCATTGTGCTACGCAAAGACAGAGAGAAAGATTTTTTCTTTTCACCAGATGGTGCCCTGGATGTTTATCTTCAAGTTTATAATAAACATTTTTTTTTTTTTTCACTACTCCCCCACGTAAATTTTTCATGGCCCTATGCAAAGATGTATAGAGAGAGAGAGAGAGAGAGAGTATTTTTTATCACCAGATGATGCCCTGGATGTTTATCTTCAAGTTTATAAAAAAAAAAAAAAAAAAAATTGTGCACCATGGAGTGAGATAAAAAAAAGGTAATTGCACAATCCACAGGTTAATTTGCAGTGAGGAATGGCATCTAAGTTTTGCTAATACAGTACCTGTTGTTGTGAGATGTGTGGGTGATGTGCAGTTTATGATGTCTGATGCTTGTGTGCTAAGACTAGCCAGGTGTTTGTCAACAATAGTGATCAAAATCTGTGTTGTGAAGGAGCAAGGGGGGCCTGAGGTGTGACTTTGTTGAAAATGAGGCATTCAGTTATTTTGGATGGCATGCTGAGTAGTGTTGTGGGTCTGTACAAAGAACGGTGTGTTGGGTCACTGTTTGGTTAAATATAGTGATAAATTGTTCCATGTTTACAAATATAAAGAATGCTACATGTGTGTGTATAAGTAGTTGCTGATGTTCATGAGGGCCTGGCCGTCCTGCAGTCCTAAATGCTTCAGGTACAGGTTGCTGATACCATCTGGCCCAGTGCTTGTAGAGTTCTTTGTTGTCTTGATAATGTTATATGTCTGTTATGAAGTGAGTGGTGGGGGGGTTGCATTGTGATCATGTGGAAAGGAGTGTTTGTGTTGAGAGGGTTGTGTTTTCAGACTTGGTGCATGTTGGTGTTAAGTGACTTATGTCTGCACAGTGGTTCACAAATATGTTTGCTTGTTCTTTGTAGGCAGGGATGTGCTGGATATTTAAGGTTCAGTCATCATTCTTGTAATCTGTGTAGGTTAGATGTGATCACACTGGTTTGGACTGAGTTTCAGTGGTGATAATGATGGGGAGAAAGATAGTGATTTTGGACTCCATTCGCCAGGTGGTGATTTCAAGTGTTGGCAAACAGAATGTGATGCTTGGGGAGGAGGGGGTATGGTCTGCATGGTGTGGGATAAGGTGTATTGTGGTGTCATTGAGAAAGTATATGTTGTTGTTGCGCAATCCTGCCTGTCTCGCTGACCAGACCCATCAACTACAGACAAGCAACAGCCTCTGCAGAGCTGTCCCATGCAGTGAAGGAAGGGTGTGGAGGTTTGATTCCTGGATGGACTCCACATATGCATCCACTCAGTTAACATGGGCATCATAGTACGCTCCACATCACTCAGCTATTTAGCTATATAGTCACCACCCAGCATTATACTCATAAATGGTTTTCTGGGTTACAGGAAACCATAAAGTTTGTAACGCTGTGCAAAGCAAAATTAAGTTGAAAGAACAGTACTGTAATAATGAGTGACGGGAAGGATGGGAGAAACAGGAAAAATAATTATAAAGATGAAAGAAGTTAGTAGGCAGCTCTACATGAAGTGGGTGAATGATTATCACCACCAACTACCACCATGTGCATGTTGCTGTGCTGTGCTGTGCTGTGCTGTGCTGTGCTGTGCTGTGCTGTGCTGTGCTGTGTGTGTGTGTGTGTGTGTGTGTGTGTGTGTGTGTGTGTGTGTGTGTTTAGAAAGATGTTAAAGGCTATTGTTTCCTGTACAGCTACATCATAATTTATTCAGATATCAACTGCACAGTGGTTTATCACTGAAACAAAAAATGAATCTAGGTTGTTGCTGTGTACCAACAATTATGTTTTTGTTAACACTGAATGATATTACTAAGCTAATGATGTTTGACAACAGTGGTACTGCATACTGTAACAGACAGTTGTTGTATTGTAGTACTGTACAGTACTGTATTATTCAGCATAGAACTTCAGAATATATTATGTCGCTTTTGATTGTACCGTATATGGTCATGTTTCCAACCATGCAACTGTCTCAGAGAACTCATGGAAACAGTTTCAGTATGTAGCCTACATAACTTAGAATATTATCAAGTTTTTATTTTTTACATGGCTATTCCCAGCACCATAATTGTTCCAATTGTTCCAGGACACATGCATACAACGCCTATTTTCTTTCAGTTCATTGTGTTGCATAATTTACCAAAATATTCTATTGTCATTAAGACTGTTAAGTAATTTGAAGCGTTAACTAGATTTATTACAGTCTTTGCATGATTTCTAGCATTTTTAAATGAGAGAGTGATTCAGATGTTTTTTATTTTAAGTAAGAGTTATATGCTAATGACTTTTGGGCTGTTGCTCTGGCACAGTTGCCATCAAACCATTTAGGAGAGTTCAATTTTATAGTGAACTGTTGACTTGGTATGAATAAATCCATACCAGCTAGTATTAAGTCGCAAATGTGGGACTGGGTAGAATTGGGATCACTATAGATGAAAGACTGCCATGGATTGTCAGCAAGATAATTTCTTAATCCATCCCAGTCTGCCCTATCAAAGTGCCATTGAGTCACCCTGACAAGTTCAGAACGTGGGGTGTGGGAGGGTTAACTAATGAGGCTTTGATGAGATTGTGGTCAGAGGATCCAAGTGGTGACAGTACCTCTATCCTGTATTGGTCTGGATTGTCAAGAAAAAATCCAAGAGATGGGCATTATGGTCAGGATTATCTGGTATTCTGGTTGGTTGCTTTACCAGCTGGGTGAGAATAAACGATTCTGCAAACAGCTCGCACTCTAGACCAGCGTCATCAGTCCTGGCAGAGTGCAATAACCATTCAACATTATGTATGTTAAAATCACCCAAAATGGTAGTTTCGGTGCTAAGGACAAGGTTAAGGTTACTCAACTGTGTGGATATGGAATCAAATACACTGGGTTCCGAAGAAGCACTGGGGAAGCGATAGACTACACAGATATATTTGGCAATATTTTGACAATTTATACAATGAGTAATCAAAACTGGATGAAGTGAAGTTTATAATTGTATCAACTGCATACTGGGATTTTATAGTATAACAATTTTCCCTCTTCATCTGATTTGCCACTTTAAATAATCATGTTCTGCCTTTCAACACTATTTAGGTTTTCCAGTAAAAGTCTCTGTGACTCAGATTTTGCCCTGTATACCTCTTTTCTAGTCCTATGATTGGCAGCAAAGTATTCCTCTTGTTACCACCCCTTTTCCATTACCGGAAAAAGCCTTTTCTCCTGCAGCTTCTACACCCTCATCCCACCACCATGTTACTTTATGTCTGGGGGGTCCCCTTGTCCATCCACACGCTGAATCAGTAAGTCTCAGGAGATTGTTCTTGAGAGCTCCACAGTGTTAAACACTTCTGTCAGCTGCTCCCTGTTCAGCCACCACTCTACTGATCTCGCTATAGAATGCATCCCTTTCTGTTTGTTTTTTAAACTTCCATATTTTCCCTCTAGGTGCATAAGTCCTCATCTTCTTCACCTGCTTCTTATGCACCATGCCACATAGCTTGTATTGCTGCACACGCTCTTTGTTGCCTATAATTTTAACATCCCTCACCAATCTCCTATCAGCCCTTCTGACCAGGAAATAGTCTGTCTGGCTGTTGTTTCCCCCCAGACTCGTATGTAATCAACCTATTCTCTCTTTTCCCAAAATACGTGTTGCACTCAGACATCTTCATTGTCTACCCAAACTCAAGTATCCTTTCCCCTTCCACATTCCTCTTACCATATGCACATCCCCCCTTTGCCCCTTCATATCCTTGAGCTGCTCCACCCACACGGCCATTTAAGTCTCCTCCCAAAACTACATCTTATCACCCTCCATACTACATACTAGTCGTCCCGGAATGTATCTTTTTCTTCATCATCCAAGCCATTCTGTGGAGCATACGCCGATATAAATGAAATTATCAACATACAGAACAAAATCTTCACTGCTATAATCCTTTATTCACCCTTGTTATATTTATCATATATTCCACTCATTTCTCCTTAACCAGCACACCCACACCACCACACCCATCTACTCTTCCCTGTCAAAATAGCTTATATCTGCAATCCTTACCGGTAATCATTTTGGATGATACATCCCTATACTCAGCCTCATTTACACAACCAACATCCACCCACCTCCCACTCGTGGACTCTTCTACTTCCCCCACTCTACCCTTTAAGCTATCCACATTCCGAGATGCCACTCTGACCCCCTTGGGTGGTTTAGTTTCCTCAGGTTTCCATTTCTTTCATTATTTTTTAGCATTCGGTTATATCAGTGGAAACTAGGAGGAGCTTGAAAGAAGAGGGGCGAGATGAATATAATGAGTGAAAGAACGAAAGTGCAGAAGCTGAAAGACTAAGCAATTGCAGATTATTATGAATGAAAGACAACGGAGGAATTAGTATTAATGAACTGGATGTAACTTGATTTAGAAGTCTTGCAGAGGACATACCGTTCAATGAGTATTTGGTTTGTAATGCTAAAGGTGTATGTGGTGTTGCAAGAGCATCAGTTGGTAGGAATGGGGCAACTTGGCGAGATGTGAATGCTAAAAGAGGAGTGAAAAATAAAACTGGTTCGGGTAGATGCATGAAGCGCTAATGAAAGGAGGGAATACAGTAATTTATTGATAGTATGAGAGGTGACATAAGTTCATGGCCTAAGTTAAAGGAAAGTAACAATACAGCTTTCACTGCAAGTGCATGCAGTTTATTTTGTTGAACGATTACACAGAAAGTTGAGTTAACATGAGTTGTTTTTCTGTTCAAAAAATTAAACCGTGAAAGCCAGTAGTTCCTTAGAAAATGGACAACATCAGCCAGCATGCATTCATCTGCTCCTCAAGGGCTTACAGAGAATACCCAAGGAGGTCCACGAGGACATGGTGGCCATAGTAGGGGAGGATAACATTCGTACGGCATGGTAATAATGGGCTCCTGAGTTCAAACGTGGCAGGGAGAGCCTGGAGGATGACTCCTAACTGTGAAGGCCAGTCACCGTCACTACACAGGAGACCATTGTCAAGATTCATGACATCATTATGACAGACTGACAAGAAACACAGTGTTACACAGCCACGAGGTGAGTATCTCCCAGGAACATGTCCATGCAGTCGTCCACAACGAACACCAAATGTCCAGAGTGTTCTCGTGGACCTCCTTGATTGTTAAGCCCTTCAGACCGAGGTAGCAGATGACTGCACATGGCTGATATCTTCCATGTTCTCAGGAACCACGGATATTCAAGGTTTAATTATCTGTAACAGAAAAACAACTCAAGTTAACAGCTTCAGAACTAACTGTGTAAAAAGAAGGAAAAAGGTACATTATTTTGGAAGAAAAATTAACATACACTATGTTTAAAAATAGGAAACTGCTATACGTGTGTACTGAAAAATGATACAGAATGTGTTCATTCGTTCGTTTTTGAAGGCTCCAACATGCTTGCATGTGTCGGCCGTGGTCACCTAATCGCGGCTCTTCATGCTGCGCGATCTCTGGCAGCCTCCATGTTCAGTCCCTGATCCCTGAGGTCACACTCAGTGATCTCGTCCCAGGTCTTTCTCGGTCTACCTTTCGCAACCCTTCCCCTAACATTAACATTTCTCACTTTCTGCACCCAATTATCATCCCCCATCCTCTCCACATGCCCAAACCATCTCAATCTACCTCTCCTCATCATAACACCAATACACTCCAGTCCCATTCTACTCCTGAGCTCTTCCATCGTAAGCCTATCCACCCCAGGCCTTGCACTCAGAGAATCACTGAACATCCACATCATCATTGTCGCTTTTGTACGTTTGAGCCTGCGAATAACCTCTTTCTTTACTATCAAGGTCTCACTACTATACAGCATTACACTCCTAACATATGCTGCATACAAAGATCCCTTAGCACGGAGGGAGAGCTTTCCCTGAACTTCTTCCAACCACTCCTCACTCTAGCCACAGAGCTCCTGCCTCACATCCAGCACATAACATGTCTCCCAAACAACAAAACTCATTCACACACTCAAGAGACTCACCAGAAAGTTCAATCCTTTCACGCCTCACAATCTCCACCTGCTCTTCCCGACACACCGCACGCTGAAATCAGCATTATCTTGCAGTCTACATTTAATACTACTACATCTCTTATGCACCCACTTGTCACAGACACTGCACAAGATGGAATTACTTCCCACGCTCTTGTGGCAAATCGCACAAGGCCACTCTCCCTCTTCTCTGACAGTACCGCCACGAGCCCTAGATACTATCACTTTTGTTTTATCTGCACTTTCTCTTAAGCCCTTGTGCCCCATACCATCCCTCCACTTCCTGAATCTCTCCTCTGCCTCCCTTTCATTCTCCACAGTCAACACCACATAACCAACATACAACATCTTCCACGGGAGTCCATTTCTGAAGTCACGTGAGAGGGCTTCAAGTACCATGATAAACAACAAGGGGCTCAAAACTGACCTCTGGTGCACACCAACATTCACGGAAATCTCATCACTCAGATCTCCATTCACCCTTACCTAGGTGAGAGCACCCGCATACATGGCCATAACTACCCAGCGCCATGGCGCTGGCCATACCGACCCTAACCACCCACTCCTTAGTCCCAAGCTTTCTCATTGCCCACTTGACCACCTCTCTGGGACTCTATCAAACGCCTTCACCAAATCAACAGAAACAAAGTACAGTTCCCTTTCTTTCCTAAATATTTTTGCTGAAGCTGTCGAACAATGAATATGGCAACAATGGTCTCTCTGCCTGGCATAAACCCAAACTGCATCTGATCAATATTCACACTTTCTCTAATCATACCTAATAGAACTCTCTCCATTACCTTCATTATCTGGTCTAAAAGCTTTATGCCTCTGTAATTTCCTCTTTCCAGGACATCACCCTTCCCCTTGTACACATTCAGTTTCACTCTTCAGCCAAGTATCTGGGAGAGAGAATACTAACAAATAGAAAAGAATTAGAATAAGAATTAGATGGAATATACATTTTGAAACACTAATGAATGGGGGTGACTGGCAGCTGAGTGGTGGAACACATAACTGATTTTGGCAGTGCAAAAAGAAGGAAAGAGGTGTCTGGGAGTGTATCACAGGCTAAAGTTAAGAACTGGGTGAAGAGGTTAAAGATGAGAAGTCAGTTATATGTTGAGATTTATACAGAAATGATAAATGAAGTGAAGACATTAAAGCAATGTTTGTGGGAAATATGTCACAAGACCTGGATAAGTAACTGTCTTAAGAGTCAGTGATCGAAGTCAGTGTAGAAATGTAAGAGAAGTCCCCTGAGTACTGTAAAAACAAAGTGTTTGGAAGAACTATAGGGAAGGGAGGGAAGATGCCGGAATATCTAGTGAGTGCTGAGAAGGATGCTTCGAGTAGTAGAGTATGTGTGAATCAAATATTCATAGTAAGCCATATATAGTAGAGACAGCATGGGAGAAAGACTGTGGCATTACTGCATTTATTGCCTTCCAAAAAACGTATGACAAGGTGAACAGGGAAGAATCATAGAAAGTTTTATGTATAAACGGTGTGGATGAAAAAAAATGCTGAAGTTTGTAAAGTTCTTATGATACGAATGAGCTCAAGAGAACAGTGGATCTCTAAATCATTCAGTCAGTATTGCATTGAGGCAAAGGTGTGTCATGTCTCCATGACAGTAATAAAGGTAAGCACAGTGAGTGCAGAACTTATCATGGCATAAGTTTCTTGTGTTCTGGGGAAGCTATATGGACGAACTATCTTGCAGAGAATAAAGGATATATCATAAGGCCTGCAGAGTGACAAGGGCTCTTGAGTGGTCGAGGATGTGTGGATCTTATATTTGCAATAATATAGATAGTGAAGGCTTTTGAAAATATACCATAGTTATGGTTTTTAGGGATCTTGAAAAGGCATATGACAGTTGATAAACAGAGGGATTAAGGAAGGTTTTGCTTATGTTTGGCTGCTGCTGTTTTTGATTAACTCCAGCCTGCCTGGCCAAGCAGACCCATCAATTACAGGCAAGCAACCACCCTTGTAAGGCCATCTTTTGCAGTGAACTGATCCTCCTAGCCTCCCTTGCAGTTGACAGCACCTCACCACAGCATGGCATGAAATAAAATGTGGTTCTCAGGTGGCTGAGATTTGCCTTCTCTCCACACAGTTAGGCCCTAACAGGGGAACCGTAATAGGCTCCACTTCACCCTGTGTTTTGGTTCTGTACAGTAAACCCTGGAAATATAAAACCCTCTTTTTACGAATATCTGTTTTAACGACCACCTTGAGCTGGCTGAGCGTTATATTCATTTAACGAATTTTCGTTTGGTACAGGAATGGACGCAAGGGAAACACTGATCAGCGTGTCGTCCCTACACACACACACACACACACACACCGCTCGCTGGTGCAGTGGTAACGTTCTCGCTTGCCAACTGGTTGACGGGAGTTCGCGCCTCGCTCAGGTTGCGAAAAGTTTCACTGACGAAGTGGGTGGTTACTGTCCCCCTCGAGCAAGGGGACGGGTGTGTGCGTGTGTGAAGGTCACAGCCTTGCCCTTAGATCGGACTATATGAGCTCTCAACTCCCTTCCGGGAGGGTAAAAAGCTGACGATCACGACCATCAAGTGATCCAGACCGACCCAGTGAATTACACGATCACGACCATCAGGTGATCCTGACCGACCCGGTGAATAACACACACACACACACACACACACAACAGCTAAAACATATAATTAGTTCGCCTTTCAGAGTGGATTTACACTAGGCGACCATCAATTACTCACTTGGTGTAGTGCTACCTACATCCTTCACATATATATATATATATATATATATATATATATAAACCTGCTTTAGCATGCAGATCTAGGCAAATTAAGTTAGCCTCTCTCTTTCTCTCTCTCTAACTGTACATATCTAGCTATCAGTCATTCAGCCACTCAATCAATCTATCTATCTACGAAGTTTATCAAATATGTATAGATATCACTGTGCTGCAAGCCTACAGTAGTTCACCACCAATAAATGTTGTGATGTTTTTGAATTTGTGTCGGGATGTGTTGTAAGGGTCTCCACTCCGCATTTCCTTGCACTTCTCGGTGTATCGAGGCACATAATCAGAGTTCAGCATCTCTAGGATTTATTTTGATAAATGAATACCTTCAACCACACTTCCATCCATGGCGAAATAGCTCACAATACGTCAGTGCTGCCTCGAGTAAAGTGGAGTTTGCATTCTGCACGTCCACGAGCGTTCGAGCGGATTGTGGAGGAGAATTAGTGACGTCGGTGCATCTAATCTCTCGTCGCGTCGTTTGGCCATGATCTATATCGAACAGGTCTGTGCAAGACGTGACGCTTAATGTAAGCTCATTGGCATGTCACTCAGGGAATACACTTTTTCGACCCCCTCATTACGTCAGATGTTAAACTCGGCCTAAAATGCTCCGATATATTCACAGAAGGCAGAAATAAATGGATATGGATAACGTCACAAAAAATGAGGCTGCAAGGGTTCTGTACAGCTGCATAATGTTTCAAATTAGTCAGGTTCAGCATATCTAGGCTTTTATTGGACAACAGAAAAACTATACATATGCATTAAGTTAAATCAACCAAATTCACTTATCAGCATTTTATAGGAACATTAAACTTACCTTAATCTTTACCAATTATAAGACAGCGAGGGCCTTCCGACACTTTGCTTCACTTTTCTCCAACGCCACAGGAAATTCCCACATTAAGCAAACTGCACTAGGAGGAACACTTCCTCTCTGCTACTGTCAATACACGCAACTGTTGTCCGAGTCGTGATCACTGAACTCTGTAACATGAAGAGCAGAAATGGGTTGCTCCGCGTAGTTTGTTGGTCCACCGCCAGGGCGGCGCCGGTTATGGAACTCAGTGGTCGTGATCCATACGAAAGAAGTTTTAGTAACCTAATCAAAGTATATCTACAGTATTACTACGTGTCCCTAGATGGCAACAGGTGATAATGTTTCCAAATGGATGATCCTGTGTAATTCGGAATTATTCTGTTGCGATCCTTGAAGGTCGTTAAGAGACTGTAAGAAAGGCTTATATGTCCGAAAGATGTGTAGACTCACAAAACTCTTCGTCGTAAAATGTTTAAGCCGAAGAAAACAGATACGAGAAAATGCCGTCTAATGACAACTTGCTAAAAATGAATAAGAAATATATGTAGGCTAGGCAGAATATAAATACTGTACTCACATTTCGATCATACGCATGAAAGTACAGCACATCCCTCGGCGATCAAAATTTGAGCAGAGATGAGTCAGAGTTTTCGCAACACAGAGCGGCACAATGATGCAGCTTCGTCCCTCAGCATGTCTCATCAAGCTGTTTGATGTCGGAACTTGAGGTAGCCATTTCACTGGCGTCACAGTTCCATCACATTTTTTCGTCTATGAGTATTACCTTGCAATAATGTATAAAAATAACCACCAGGTAGCATTAGGCTATAGTTAAAAATTTCCCGACAGTTTATTAAAGCAGTTTTGATGAGACTGTGAACTATGTGTGATTTGAGGTAATATTTGATCTGTGCGTATACGACTGAATCATATAACTTTCTTATGCCAATAGTATTTTATTTTATTTGATTGAGTGTACTTATGCGGATCAGGTGCGATGTGGGATTCACTTAATAAAGGATTATGCAAAGAGACTCCAATCCCCTTATCTATCTGGTTATATACTTTATACATCTTTGTCGTCTGCTCAGGGTCAAGTATAATAATTGATTATGAGTAACACTTTCAGATTTCATACTTACCACTTTGTGCGCTCGTCTCAAGGTGTCGAGATGGGTTGAAAGTCAGTTGTGTGTGGCCTTATAAAGTAAAATGTAGGTCTGGCTATTATAATTTATTTTTGCCTGCCTTAGTCGTTTATCATTGCCTTCCTTAATCTTTGCCACAGGGCCAGTTAGTCTGTTACTGTCTGTTGCCAGCATTTTAACCTCTCATATTCCCGTTGTTACAACCAATAGTCAGCTCGTTATAGTTATGTGGGTGGCAAATTAGTTGTTTTAGTTGTTTGTCTGCGTGTTAATGGTGTTATTATCTACGACAGGCTTTTCCACATGCATTGCACATCTCCATTGTCATCGAACTTAAAATAACATTCCGACAACAATGTTCTCTCTTGGACGAGTCCCGAAGAGTTCCTGTCTCCTGTCATACCTCTCTATAACTGAGAGAGAGAGAGAGAGAGAGAGAGAGAGAGAGAGAGAGAGAGAGAGAGAGAGAGAGAGAGAGAGAGAGAGAGAGAGAGAGAGAGATATTAGGGGAAGTCTCACCCATACAAGTGATGATTCCAGCATTTACAGAAGTGAGACTGATCAGGCATGCATGTGAGGGATGTGATGTGGTTAGGAAGAGAAACATTTTGATAGTTTCATTTGGCATTCCCTGGACTGGAGAACAACATGAAAGGACTACTAAAAACTTAACATGAAAAATCTTTGTCAGACTTTATTACTGGCAAATATTTCGTACAGTATTGGAAAACAAATGTAAAAAATCAGGCTGAAATTGCAAGCAGATGCAAGAATAACAAATTTCGTACACACACACACACACACACACACACACACATCCTTGATCCCTGATCTTTACATAAGCAATAAATGTATAAGTGATTGCTCAGTACTATGCCATCGTTTGTCTCAGTATGTCTTATTAACTTTATATTCACCCTCCAGTACGATAGCGCCCTTTTCACTTTGTTCTTACTGCTTCCAGACGATTTTATTGAGCTGAGGAAAGCCTTTTCGTTACAGCCATCAACCCCCCTCCCCCCAGCATGAAGAAGCCAATGTAAGCTATATAAAAACGTATGGCGATAGAAAACAGTGATAATGCATATGTAGTTGTACTGAAGGGGTTGATCATTATCAGGAATAATTTGTCAGACTCGTGTTTTTCACTGTAATATCTACTCTGATTGTGATGAGTTAATTTGGTGGAGTCGTGCTACACTAATATCCACTCTAAATGTGGTGTTAATGTAGCAGAATCGTGTTTTTAACTAATGTTCATTCTGACAAGTGTTGATTTGGCTGAGTCGTGTTTTTCACTTTATTAACCGGGCGTTCGTATCGTTTATAAAGGCTTAGCATGCTTGAATGCGTCGGCCTTGGTCACGTAATGGCAACACTCCATGCTGATTGATATCTGGCAATCTCCCTATTCAGTTCCTTATCCCTGACGCCCTACTCTATGACCTCGTCTCATGTCTTTTTTGTCTGCCTTTCGCAACACTGTTCTCGACGTTCACACCTCTCACCCTCCACACCCAACTGTCATCCTTCAACATGCCCAAACCATCTCAATTTACCCCTCCTCATTACAACAATATATTCAAGTCCCATTCTCCTTTCAACTCTTCAATCGCAATCCTAGTCCCCTCCCCCCCCAGGTCTCGCATTCAAGTATGCACTGCACATCCATCTAAACATTGCCATATTTAGTTTAATTAATTATGAAGTGTTAATTTGGCTGGATCGTGTTTTTCGCCACAATATTCACTCTAAGAAATGTGTGTTATCTGGAGGAGTGACGATAAGAGTCTAAGGAAACTATCTTAAAAACAACTTAAACTAAACAAAGCGACTGAAGATGGACCACAAGCCACTTTCACGAGCAAATTTGCAATCACATCCGTCTCGTAACCTTGATTTATTCTTGCAAAATGTACAAGAAACGAGGGGCGGTTCTATGCGTTCCCTCCCTTGTGTTGCTTGTAAAAAATTATTTGTAACCTACGATTATTTTCCTTTCGTAACTAGTGTGTGTGTGTGTGTGTGTGTGTGTGTGTCCTTCCAGCAGAAAAATATACAATAATTTAACTCGAACTTATTTTTCACTATTTATTAAATTATTCATCACAAAGAATGAGAGAGGATGATTCTGCATTCTTCTCTCCTTGTCCTTCCTGCGGTAACAAATCCTAGTTACGACTGGGAATAGATCTTGTCGTGAATCAGATGTAGTCTTGGTCAACAGTAGAGAGCTGAAGTGCGACGTCACGTAACCATGACAATCGCCGAACTGGTTCTACACAACCATCCGACATTGCGGCTTGATCGTCTCTACTCAAATGTCAGGACCAACTGCCTGGCCCCTCTAACTAACACAGTCTGCCACTAGATCTTACTACTCGTATATCAGATTCTGACCTGACCTTACGTCCTGTAGCTTTGCCAACGAACAAAACCCAGGGGAACCTATACAACCTGAAGTAATAGAAAAAGAACCTTAAACTGACTACTGGGCACAATGTTTACGCAGCGGTGTGACCCATAGTCTGGAGGCCAAACCCAGAATTTTGAGTTTTTATGCACCCAAAATTCCAAAAGTGGCACCCCTGTTTTTTGTCATCAGTGGATCTTAGACAACATCCCCAGGGCAGGTGTCGGGCTGAAAATGTGTCCGGAGCTGAGATAGTGCTTGTGTTTCATAAGCACGTATGGGCACAAATTAGGAGAAAATAAGACATACATATCACCACATCTGTTATTATCACTTGTATTTTATTTCTGTTTATCTTTCCAGGAAATCCATAAGGAATCAAATACTGACCTGGCACTACCTATAAATAACTACCTAAAATAAAATACTACCTGCTTACCTTCTCGGCATTTCTTCACTGCCTTGGCGAAAGGTTACCTGTTGGGAGCTCACTAGCGTTAGACGCCCGGAGCGTCACTTTCGCATCTGCTCGCGTGGTTAGGTTTTTTTTAACGTGTCAGTTTACAACGGTGTTTCAGGCTATGACGTGCCAGTCAATAAATCATCAGTGTTCATTATTATGGAAATTGCTGGGTGTGAACAATTGATGGTTGTTGGTTGGTCCAGTCCAAAACGAGCAAAAAAGGGAAACTGACCGCTATAGTAGGTAATTATAGCTAATGACTCTTTAAACAGATCCACCTCACAATGGTCTACACAACTGGAAAGAAGAGGCAAATCCGTCGCATGATCGAAGGAAAACATGCTCCACTACCTTCACAATGGCCAGAATTTATATTCTTAACAGAAAACAAGACCAATCTTTTCAGTTTTCTCACAGGTGAACTACATGATATAAGCAAACTACTCCAACAGGATCATGAACTTGTCATTGCTGGAGGTTTCAAAGATAGTGAAGATGTGGTATCCACAAGCTGTCGTGATGTATCTCATTTAAAATCTCATCAAGAAGCAGCAGACACCAGAATGGTGTTACATGGTGCAGATGCTGCCAGGTGTGGATTTCAAACACTGATTATTGATGGCAAGGACACAGATGTTCTTACTCTGCTCATACACTTTGGTGCCAGTCTTCCAAAACAAGTTTGGGTCAAAGTTGGAACTTCAAAAAAGTACCGTTTTATTGCCACACACAAGATCAGAGCTACACTTCGCCTGGACCTGTGCAACAATATTCTCAGTTTCCATGCCCTATCTTGGTGTTACACGACCAGTCAGTTTTGTGGCATAGGGAAGAAAGGTGCCTGGAAGATCTGCCAAGAAACCCACATTTCCTGGATGGCTTTGGTTATGGGTTGCTCTCTCCACAGAAACTACAAAATGTTGAGAAAATTGTAGTCAATATATATATGCATCAAAGTCTACCCTCACCTCAGTAGATGAACTACACGCTCAGCTGTTCTGCACTAAAGCTGCAGAAAAACTTCCTCCAACACAAGATGCTATGATTCAATACGCCAAGCGAGCACACTACTAGGCTTCGATAAGGCACCATGCACTAGAAGCCAAGCCCTCATTGTCGAGTCCCAAAGAGTATGGTTGGAAAGAAGGTGATGATGGACACCTTGTACCAAGCTGTAAAACCTCATGTGTTTTATCTGAATGTTCTTGTAGGAGACACAATTTGTGCTGCACAAGGGCCTGCATTTGTTGTACTGAGGACAATGTGTGCCTCAATCCACTTAATCCTTGGGCACAATATGATGATGACAGTGACTCAGACGATAAGGAGATCTGATGTATTACTATTACCTGAATCCTTCTAATACTTGGCACAAGATATGATAAAGACAGTGACTCAGATGATGACATGTGTTGTATTGGTACTGCTGTTAGAGTTGATAAACTGGTTCAACATGAAGATTATGTAATACATGCTTTAACAATTATTGTGTTGTCAGAGAAAACTTTTGCATAACACGTCAACTGTACAGCGCTTGTTTATCTAGGAGTCATTATCTTCGGATTATTTTCGAAAAATAACTGCTCATAGTATTCATACGAATAACACCAAAATAATTGTATCATTGTTATTTTTGTGTAATCTTGATGATAAAAAACATACTAAAGAGTAAGGAATAAAGTAGGAAACTTTGGAACATATATGAAAACTTGCTATCAGATCTTACATCTCCTGCTCCAAAAGCTGTCTTCATCCGGGGAGAAAATTTGCTAATTTTACATACATTTAGATAATGGCCTTTACTGGGCCTCAGGACGCAGTGCCAGACTGGCACCTGGGTGTTTAAATAAGCTGAGGGTATGGGTAAGACCCGCAGGGGATCCATTGCTTTTTTTTAATTTTCGGTGCCCAAAACTCCTTAGCTAGGCCACTTTTTAAAAATGGCCTCCAGACTACCAGTGAACATACTGTATTGCGGCAAAAAATGAAATCAGAATAATCGGTTGAAAAGATAATGGTAGCCTACTAAAATACCTGCTTATCTCAGGGTTTTCTTTCAAATTTGTATTGTACTGAATTCTAGTGTGCTATCTATTTGTCACATTACCAAAGTACTGCACTTTTCATCTGATAATACAGTATATTCACTGACTTCTCCTTTGCAAATCAGAATGATGGCTGTATAAAGAAACTTTATTTCTGCCAGCAATGATAATTAAATATTACCACAAAATAAAGAAAAGGCATATATTAAATCAATGAATACTGTTATCACGAGAAAAAGTTCACCAACAGTCTCCTGCCAGCAATGTCTTGCCTTCTGTGTTTCTGACTCATCCCTGAACGTGATAGAGTATCCTTCCTTATCATACTCTTTTGTTTCCAGCTTCATTTTGCCATCATGTAAAAAAGATATCATGTGGCACCCTGCTTCGCCACAGCCAGCAGGAAAACGTCTGCCAAAATCTGATGGTAACAGAACAACAATGGTCACGCTCCTGGTACAATGAAGCCACAGCTGACTACGCTGCCACACAGGGGACAATCCCTATCGAATTGGTCATTCATCTCATTCCACTGGTCTAAGCTAAGCTCCATCTGTGCACTAGGAAGGCCAAACGTAGAACTAATGTCTATCATACCGCATGACTCTGAGCAAGGCTCGATCCCTATGTAATTTGAGCTTAAGTCTCTCAGCCTTCCCGCACATCCACAACGCCGCTGTTATGTTCTAATGCCTCACTCACACCGAGACCAGAATCGGACAAAAATTGATCAGCGACAGGTTGGGATAAGAACTGGAAGATAACCTCGTCTTACTGGTCTACGTTCTGGATAAGCTGTCCTTTCTTCTTGCATCCAGCTATAATGTAGGTGAGAGTGTAAATAGAATGCCTAGAATGTTAACCAATGACGTGGGTAATCTTTGTTCAGTTTTCATCCTGATTTATTATGTGAATGGGTTCGTAGCCTTCACTGTAAGCCCTATGCTCCACATATCGTTACCGATATTTAAACACTTTAATTAATGGCATAAACTAGTAACATGGAGATGTAATCTACTGACTAATACTTAATCACGATTTAATTGCACATTCATAATTAAGAAAAAAATGGAACATCAGGCAGTATAGGAACTAGGATTAAATATTTACATGCTAGAATATTTGAGCGTGACATGGGAAATAAATTTCTATCCATATGTAACAATATAACAACACGTTCACATCGTCACAATCACCCCACAGGTGAGCCTATACCTGTGTGTTACGTCTTGGGGGGGGCCTAGGAGGAGCTTGTCGCACCCGAGGCGGTACGACCGGAGGCTTATTTGGGTTGTAGCCTTTGGTGTTGTAAGCATCTCCAGTATTCTCGTAGCCGTGGTTGTCACGTGCCATGCTGGGTTGGTAGCCGTGGTTGTACTTCTGTGAGGTAGGCACCCCCACCTGGTTGATGGGCTGCGTGGCCAGAGTGGAGCTGGAATTTAAGGACGATCTGGAACTCATATCTCCATCAAGAGAGTGTTGGTTCAGGTTTGCCTGGGCGGCCACGGGTCTCAGGGGAAAACCTTTCCTTCGCTGATGTTCGCCAAATCCTCCGTCGTCACTTTCTTCAGCTTGTTGTTGCCTTTGTTCCTCCTTCTTAAGACGATCAGTGTGTTTTGCCTTCAGATCAGGTTTAGCATAAAGATCAACTACACTTCGAATTGGATGACCTGAAGAGGTGGGTCTGGTATTCTCTTTGCGAATTACATCTACCCTCCTGGATGATTTCGTTGGTGGTGGGTTGTACAAGCGATCGTCATCCTTCTTAGTTTTGCAGCAATATCGGCAAGTCAGCACCTTCCACACCCAAAGGTCGTCCAAATGATCACGATTCAGGCAAAGATAAACTATCAGTATTATCAGCAGGACACCCAAGATACAACCAATGACAATACCAGCAATTTCGCCGCCTGAGAGAGGTGTTGACGGCGGCGTGTACGAGCAGGATACGATCTCCTGCACTGGATTGGAGTCCTTACCACGGAGGGTGTTGTTATCCACAGCCACCACCGTTATTGTATAAACCTCGTCGCAGTCTGGGAGTTTCATGGACTCTGACACCTCCGTGCCTACATCTTGGGCGGTGATATTCCTTTGGGAAGAGACTTCTCCCGGGGTCCTGAAGACTGCTTCGTAATGGCTGGCTACAGGAAGAAAACAACAGATTCAGTTCCACATAGTTTTCTGAACTAGGCTAACCTGTGCTGAAGAGAAAATTTTGAATTAGTTTCTGAACAAAGGCTGTACTGAAGATAAACAATTCATCTACAACTGCTTGAGGTAGCCTATAAAGAATATCAAGGACTAACATGCCTCTCGCCACACATCCCCCTCCCGCCGCCCCTGGTGTCAACACCCCACCAACCTACTTTCTCTCAGAAAACTGTTCCCACACTGATAAATTTCCCTCCAGTGGGCCTATATTCTCCCTTCAGCCTACAATTCCCCAACAGACCTATCCTGACTAAGAACCCATTTTTGCTCATGGATTGTTTTTTTTTTTGTATGGATCTCTTTTACCCATGAACCTATTTTTCCCAGGCACCTATTTTCTCCTAGGGACCTCTTTTACCCCAAGAACTTATTTTCCCTATGGGGCTACTTCCCCATGGATGTATTTTCCCCCATCAACCTGTTTCCCCATAGACCTATTTTCTCCCTTGGACCTATTCCCTCCATGGTCCTATTTTTACCCACTGAACCTCTGGTCCCATTTGGGCAAATTTCCCCAGGAACATACTCCCCATGGACCTATTTTCTCAAGGACCTGATTTCCATGGACCTATTATCCTCTTAACCACCTACACACCCACCTATCCCCCATGCCTACCAACACACCCACCCACCAAGTCGACCCTGCCCACCCACCTACCTGCCCTGTCCACAACCCACGCCACTGTGTCCACCTGCCCCACCCACTCACCTACCCATCCTACCCACCAATTCACCGATGCCACTCTGCCCACGTGCCCCACACACCCACCTATCCATCTGTCCACAAACCCACCCACCCGGCCACCTACCTCCACCAGCAGGATGGCTAGTAAACACACACACACACACACACACACACACACACACACACACACACACACACACACACACACAGAGGAGCACAACTGTTATTATGGTATAGATACAGCCACACGTATTATCTCCATGCGGTCGGCTGCAGTCTGAAGATGAAAGACTCAATTAAATACAGTTTCTTGAGGCAGCCTACGAGTATGTTCTTTACTAACAGTTTCTGAACGTGGCCTATAATGAAGACAATAGATTCAATTTTACTCTTTCCTGAGGCTGCTTACAATGAAAAAATTCTGTATACAGCTCCAAACATTTTTTTTTTTCTGAAGAAGTTAATACTGTTACGTATGAGAAGGTATTGTTTTCTGTAATATTATCAGTTCTACCGTACGTATCACTTGCTATGCGTAACATTTTTTATAATTTTACCTACTGTACTATTTATTATTAGCAATACTTCCTTTAATTATATTCAATATGTTATCCTCATTTTTTCTATGATGTTACGTGGTCAGACAGCAGCTATGTGGTGAGAACTTAATGAGGTACAGGAACTTGACACCGTGGAGGTCATGAGCATCACATGGCCAGTTACGTATGCTGTGTGCTGCGTATTATTATTATTATTATTATTATTATTATTATTACTGATTTACATTGAAATCAAAATGACGATAAAAACTCTCACTCATATCTACATTGCACACGTATGTACAGTACAGTCAACGAAAAAAGCATCGCACACCTTACCGCAAGTATCATTCTGCAACATGGACGATATGTGGTGCACCCTGTGATTTTAATTGTAAATATTATCACTAGTAATTATTAGGACTCGAAATCGCACAAAAGTTCATAGTCTGGGTGCTTTTTTTTTTTTTTTTTTTTTTTTTTTTTTTAGGCACGAGGTTAATAGATTCATGTGTGGCCTACAAAACTGTTTATTTTCACATCCACTGTACCCAAGGTGTGCGATACTCCTTTTGCTGATATACACATCTAGCACTGCTTTAATCGTGAATGTATTTACAGCCACGAGTAAAAGTTCGCCAGGATTTCTCTCCCGGTTCTATCAAACGAAGGCGTTACATGAACTTTTTCTTAAGATGGCAGTATCAAGCATAACACAGGGAGTACGAGAAGGCAAGATGCTCTGCTATATGGGCAGGAATGAGAAGT
The DNA here is from genome assembly GCF_032717465.1 of Coenobita brevimanus. Lineage (NCBI taxonomy): Eukaryota > Metazoa > Arthropoda > Malacostraca > Decapoda > Coenobitidae > Coenobita > Coenobita brevimanus. The sequence goes on along the minus strand of NC_136958.1, from coordinate 392,786 downwards.
ACAGGAGGCAGAACACAATGCTGCCGTAGGACTGTCGGCGAACTTTTGCTTATGGCTATAGGCCACCTGTTCCCTACACACAAAGTTTAGTCTTTACTTTTATGCAGTATACATAGCAGGGCCGGATCCAGCACTTTGGAAAAGGGGGAGGGCCTGATTCGCAGCAGAATTGCCATTAATTTGAAATAATGCAGAATCAGTACCGATTTCCTCTACATTTTTTTTTTTTACGTGTCCGACTCTGGTCAAAGGCTTCAGGGCCTATTTCTCGAGGGCAGTGACCTATCCCAAGGCCCAGTAGTCCTCCTACACCTCCACATGTCACCACTTCGGCGCTAACACCCACCATCCATATTGAATACATGCTAGGGCTGTCTCATACAGGACTGGTGTATTGGTATTGGCGGGGGTATTTTTACAACATGTCGGCGGGTCATCAGGTGGATCAGGAAAGTCTGCTTTTAGGAAATTCAGATCTTTAAACTGTTCCCTGTCCCAAACGGGATTCGATCCTACGTCCATTAGGACTGCAGGCCGCCTCTCTACCGATATTTATTGCCGAAGCCCTCTTTTCATTGACATAATTCTGTATAACATTTATGTAAGACATTTGTTTTTGTATATATTATGGTAAACAACAATTCTATTATTATATACAACTACTGGTCTGCCGAAAATAGGGTGGGGAGGCGTACGCCCCCATCCCCTTAATCCGTGCCTAATGTAAGCACACCAGCAATGACATACCGTAGTTTATTTCCACGCATACGTCTCTCCTTTCACAAACACACACACACACACACACACACACACACACACACACACACACACACACACACACACACACACACACACACACACACACACACACACACACACACACACACACACACACACACACACACACACACACGTTGTGGGTGTATCTTCGTAATAAAACCATCTTTTGTGCGGCTTTCGACACACAATAGGCCTATGGTGAGGACCTAACCTGTTGCCTTGCTTCCCCCTGCCTCCTACCATGCCTCAGGTCACCCTGCCTGTCCTGACCTTTTTCCTGGTCGAGTCGTGCTCCTGGTGCGGTGAAGGTCAGCGTGACAGTCCAGCCTGATATCCTTGACCTCAGGTCAGTCACGCGTCCTGGGGGGAAGTCACCGGGAGGGTCACCCGTCAGGCGACCTCGAATACCCGGAGAAGATGTGACAGAAAATGAACTTAGTTCATCCTGCTGCAGCCCCGACAGGTCAAGCTGACTCCCACAACACGCTTGGCCGTCATCTGTAACACATACAACACTCACTTAATTCATACGCCATTAATAAAGAGAGAAATGCAGGAAGGGGACAAAAAGCATTACGGAATACATGTATTAGCATTAATGTAAAACAGTGAACCGCGAACGATGGAGCAGGGACAAAAGACAAGAGTGAAAGAAGATGGAAAAAGTCATTTCTGAAGTGCCTGTGGAGTGACAAGATGGACAGATAGGCAAATAAATGAAACTGTCTAGTGTTTGGTGTGGCGGCTGATGTATGAAAGAATAAATGATACTATGCCATATAGCGCAGATGAAGAGTGAAAGACTGGAGAGTATGAAAGGAATGACTGAAAGGAGACGTAAGCCACAAATAATAAGTTGAGATAAGGCACCATAGGTCTCACTCAGCTGGTTACTATGCCATGTGCTGTATTAGCCACGTGTATAGCACTCAATACATAGCAAGTAGAATACTCTAGTTCACTGTTTGTAACTTATGGAACATTGTTGATGGCAATTCATTACCATAACGAACTTGTATAATACTACAGTCTGAATTTTGCAACTTGTTATTGAGGGTTAAGGAGTCCTTACTCATGTTTACGTAATTTTGTTTCATCTGTAATGAAATTCAAATCACAGCCTCATGAATCACTGTAATGCCTTCAAACTCTACATGGTTCCCACAACTTTACATCCTACACCCAACAGTACGTGGAGTATAGATGTTTCATTTATTATGAACAGCATCCTGCTAACTCGGAGCAACACACATTCCACTGTTCATAACCCGTCCGCTACTCCAGTAACATTTTCACTTACCATTTTCTCTCCAAGTATATAATAATATCATCGGGCTTCTTTTAACAGTCTCTCTAGCCTTCGTACATAAAACTGGCTTGACTAACCAGGAAATACAGGTGCGCGAAGTGGTTGTCCCACTACCCTTGCTGATCCATTGTTGTCATTTGCCGTCACACTCACTTCCACCGTCACACCCGGCTCGTACGCTGCCAGCACACCCGTGTACACCCCGTCACTACCCGTCACGTCCCCGGCCACCCCTTCGTCACGCATCACCACCGTCACTGTTTCTGGGTTTCCGTCCCCATCAGATCCCTGAAGTTCCGCTTTTACGCTCGCATTGACCACACGTCGCCCGTCACTCGTCTCAACCTGCCGAAGTAAAGTATGTCCTTACTGTGAGTTGTCTCCTTTGATGTTCTTTTTATAGCAGCGACTTGCGAAATGTGTGTGTGTGTGTGTGTGTGTGTGTGTGTGTGTGTGTGTGTGTGTGTGTGTGTGTGTGTGTGTGTGTGTGTGTGTGTGTGTGTGTGTGTGTGTGTGAGTGTGTGTGTGTGTGTGTGAGTGTGTGTGTGAGTGTGTGAGTGTGTGTGTGGAGGGTGAGGGTGGGTGTGGGTGTGGTGTGACGGACAGACAGGCAGACTCACAGTGGCAAAGAAGCGAGGTGCAACTCCAGTTTCGAACTTGAGGTTCTCCAGGCCCCGGGACGACCACACGTCCACCACCAGGTCTGCTGCCTTCGCCACACCTCCAGCCCGCGCCACCACAGGCAATCCAGTTAAGGTAGGTTCCACCGTCACCTCATAGTCGCCATCCTGGTGGGGGTGGGAAGAAGACATCATCACACTGTTCAGAAAAATAGGGCTCGTGTGTTGGAAACGAGGAGTGGAATGGGAAAAATACAGTACTACAAAATGAAAGAGAATGAAACCCAGGCTGCAGATAGGGGAGCGCCTCATAGATATACGAGGTACCGTCCTAGATGGCGTGGACCATGGGACCCCTACAGATATATACGGCTCCAGTGAGTATGATGAATAAAGTGAAAAAAAAAAAAAAAAAAAAAATCTCACCGTGAATGTTCGTGTGCATCAGGGGTCAGTCTTCAGCCCCATGTTGTTTATCATGGTGCCTGAAGCCCTCTCAAGTGACTTTGGAAATGGACTCCTATGGGAGATGTTGTATGCCGATGGTTTGGTGTTGACTGTAGAGAATGAAGGGGAGGTGGAAGAAAGATTTTGGAAGGGGAGAGATGGTAAGGGGCACAAGGGCTTGAGAGTAAATGCAGATAAACAAAGATGTTGGTCTCTAGGGCTGGTGGCTGTACTATCAGAGAAGAGGGAAAATGGCCACGTGCGGTTTGCCACAAGGGCATGGGAAGTAGTTCAATCTCGTGCAGTGCCTGTGATAAGTAAGAGCCTAAAAGATGTAGTGGCATTAGAGGTAGACTGCAAGATAATGTTGATATCAAATATGCGGTGTGTCGGGGTGAGTATTTGGATATTACCAGGCGTGAAAGGATTGATCTTGCTGGTGAATGAAAGGATTGGTCTTGCTCGGGCGTCTCTCATGTGTGTGAAAGGGTTTTGTTGTTTGGGAAACATGTTATGTGCAGTAGGTGGGGCTGGAGCGTGGAGTGGTTGGAAGAAGTTCAGGAAGCTGTTGCCTCTCCTGACACTTAGAGGGCTCTCTCTCTCTGTGCTAAGGGATCTTTGTATGTGGCATGTGTTAGGAGTGCAATGCTGTATGGTACTGAGACCTGGGCGGTAAAGGAAGACGATGTTTGCAGGCTCAAACGTACAGAAATAACAATGATTAGTTGATGTGCAGTGCATCGTTGAATGTGAGGCCTGGGGGGGGGGGTTAAGTTTATAATGGAAGAGTTATGAGGTAGGATGGTCCTGGAGTGTGTTGGTGTTGTGATGAGGAGAGGTAGACTGAGATGGTTTGGGCATGAGGAAAGGATGGGATACGTCAACTGGGTGCAGGAAGTGAGAAGTGTTAACGTTAGGGGTAGGGTTGCGAGCGGTAGACCGAAAAAACCTGGGACGAGGTCACTGAGTGTGACCTCAGGGATAAGAAACTGAATAGAGGTTGTCAGAGATACAGTAGCACGGACAGCCACCATTAGGTGACCAAGGCCAACGCATGCAAGCATGTTGGAGCCTTTATAAACGAAACGAAATGAAAAACAGAAGCCATGTGGCAGGGAGGTGAGATTACTTTGCCACAGTCCTCCCAACCAAACAAATTTTTCTACTGGTAATGAATATCTTGCCGTTCCTGCTGGATTATCGTATTCTAAAGATCCAACCGCACTGCCTCGTGTGCTTACGGTCAGTTGACCACCGAAGATGAGTAGACACTGTCTTGGCAAATCAGAAACGGGGATATTAAACAAACTGAAATCCATGTAAATCTACATATAGAATGTAAGAAGCCTCGCAGAATATTACGAACTTGATACCTTGATGACTGAATAAAAAAATAATTGGGATATTATAGGTCTAAGTGAGATTCACAGAAGAGAAGAAAATTTAGTTCAGTTCCAGTGTAGCAACCGCCAAGTTTACGACAGAAGGCAGAAAGAAAGACTTGGTGGTGTTGGATTTTTAAGTTAAAAAATCTCGCAGAGACCATTGTTAAATTCAGCTGTATGTCTGACAGACTGACATGGATTATAATTAGACTATGCAAAAGACACACCCTGAAAGAAATGCACTAACATTTCAAAGCACAGATGAAGCAATAGAAACATTCTATGATGACACCCCCCCAGATTAAGGAAGAAGACTCATGGGAGACTTAATGCAAAAGCTGGCAAATCGAAAATGGAGAAGCACGTTTGGGAAAATTCGGAGTACAAGAGGAGGAATGTCAGGAGAAATGGCGGTAAATTTTGCTGAAATATCCCATGAGAATAATGAACACATTCTTCCACAACAGAACAGGGAGAAAATGGAGAAAATGGACCTGCAAAATCCCAAATATAAAAACAAAGAATGAAATCAACTTCATTATAGTAGGTATGAACAACACAATCACTAATGTCACAGTTATCAAGCAGAAACACTCAGAGAGCGTATACCTCCTCCAATGCCATTGCCATTAAAAAGGATCAGGATCAGGAACCGTAGAGATCATGTGTGGAATACATATAGGATCCGGATCCGCCCTCAAATTTAATCAATTGTTCCTTGACCCATGACCCACTCTTCCACAAAATTTTATTGAAATTCATTCAGAACTTTTGGAGATATTGTGCGGGATACATAGGATCCAGATTGGCCCCCAAATTTAATCAATTCTTTCTTGGCCCATGGCCCACCCTTGCACAAAATTTTATTGAAGTTCATTGAGAACTTTTGGAGATAATGTGATGGATCCTCCGGATCCGGATCCGCCTCATAATTTAATCAATTTTTTTCTTGGCTCGTGGCCCACCCTTCCACAAAATTTCATTGAAAGCCATGGAGAACTTTTGGAAATATCGTCTGGACAAACTGACAAACATAGGTGAATTAATAATCTCCTCCAACTTCGTTGGCAGAGGTAACAAAGTAAATAGGGGAACGATGGGTTGCACAGCCAGATTCACTTTCAGAAGTGAAAGAAAGAAGCTGACTGAAAATAAAAAGGTATGCCCAATAAACGTTGGTCAGAGAAAGCAAAGCTGCCTTTCATTTAGAAATAAAGAACGGATTTCGGGCATTAAGTTATACTGAGTGTGACATTGATGAATTGAACGGTAGACTTAGAGAAGTGTAAAGCGAATCAGCAGAGTTAGTAAGGAAAGCTTACATAACCAAGCGAACAGGCATTGAAAAATGACCCTCAAGCTCATGAACACAAGAAAGGGGATGAAAATACAAACAAAGAAAACTGGAATATATAGAGCAGAATTCAATAACCTTATGATCAGCATGAGATAGCGCAAGAAAAACGAAAGATAAACATGAATCAGATCAAAGAAACCATCAAAAAAGGAAAAAGTCTGAAACAGGTCCGAAGCAAAATGGCTTTAGGAAAGCAACAAATTATATCACTGACAGACACAATAGTGAAGTCATTAAATGCACAAAGTCCTTTCGAACAGAATAACAACAGATCTTCGTGAGCAGGCAGGATTTCGAAACGGGTATTCGACATCAAATCACCTACACACAATGAACCAGCTAACTAAGAAAAGTACAGAATATAGAAAACGATTGTGCATAGGTTCTGTCGAGAACAAAAAGGCTTTCGGCTCTGTGGGGTACATAACAATTATAAATTCATTGCGGGAACAAGGAGTAAACGAGAACCTCGTAAAGCTACTGGAAATTATATACTGTATAAAGAGGGGACTGCAACAGTTAAGCTACATTACATAAAGACTAAGACAAAATTACGATTGAGAAAGGCGTGCGTCAGGGAGATTCAGCTTCACCAAAATTATTTACAGCATGTCTTCAACGCATTTTCAGAAAAGTAGACTGTGAGATTAAAGGATACATAGATGGTGAATACTAAAACTATTTAAGATCTTCAGATGACATTGTCCTAATCTCAGAAACAGCACAGACATTGCCAGAAATTAAGATGGTCTCGCTTAAGATGAACCAGAGTAAAACTAATGTTTAATCCAAATGCACCAAAAAGCGTCAGTAAAATAAATGAAGAAATTCTTAAAGTTAAGAAGTACAGTTACTTGGGGCAAATCTAAAACTAATGAAAGACCATGAAAACAAAATAAAAAGATGCATTACAACAGGCTGGAAAGCTTTTGATAAACATAAAGACATCTTGAAAAGTTTCCTGCCAGTATGTATGAAACAAAAAGTATATAACCAGTGCATAAGCCCAGCTATGACGTAGGGGTGTGAAACCAGGAGACGAAATTAATGTCAATGGAAAACAAACTAATCCGTCCTCAAAGAGGAATGGAAAAGTCATTGTTGGGAATATCTCTGAGACAAGAAGAGATCAACTTGGGTAAGCGAACAGACGAAAGTCAGAGACATTATAGAAATTATAAAAGAACAGAAATGGAGATGGGTAGGACATGTAGCAAGAACATGGGATAACCGATGGGGCAAAAGGCTGACTGACTGGACTTCAGGAGACTGCAAGAGTAGCAGAAAAAGGCCAGACAGGAGATGAAGCGATGAAATAGAAAAAGTTTGCAGACAAAACCTGGCAGAGACGGGGTGAGTCAAGGAATTCTTGGAGAAGGTTGAGGGAGGCCTTTGTTCGGCAGTGGATAATATAGATAGACAGACAGATAGATAGATAGATGTATTGTGCGAATGAATTTCACTGTAAGAGTTTCAGTCACAGAAAGTAGAATGATCTTTCTATCTATTTTCTCAATTTATCTCTATTAGTTTTAACTCTATCAATTTTCTATGCTACCAGGATGCGGGACGAGGACCCAACTCTTACATGCATCACCCGAGGGTATTAGACACGTCCTGGGCGAACTTCAAACGGACTCAGAACAAGATCACGTCAGACAGGCGTTCTCTCTGCCTCTGCCTCTCAGAAATCTGTCTCTCAGAAATTCTTGATATTTAGAGTACTTTTTCTGGTTATGAGCTAAAAATCTGGAGATTACCCACTTTTTAAGGAGAATTCTTAAAATTTGACATTAGGCAAAAAAATCTGGAGAAATCCAGACTTTTCTGGAAATCTGGCACCACTGCATAATGCAGCAAGCAGCCCTAGCTAACTTGGCACAGCTGCTTCATTGGTAACACTAGCCAAGAAAACTCACTCAACTCATGCTTTTAATTCTATTTGAGTTTGTATAAACTTTTTCAAGTTACATTATTAATATTCGCAAAACATTCGCATGACAACATGCGAATGCAAATGCGAATGCGGATATCGAAAAAAATATGCGAATATTCGGACCAGCACTAATATACTGTATATACGAGTATGCCGTATATATATATATATATATATATATATATATATATATATATATATATATATATATATGGATCATCGACATATATAAACATAGATGTGACAAGGTTGATGCAAGCAGCCGGCATCTTGGTACTCGCGGTAGAATAGTGCTGCAGTGTGCTTGGAACCCAGTTTTACTCGTTTGGGGGATCAGATAATTCTGCACTCTTCCATCGTGTGCAGCGATCAACTGCACAGACAGTTCAAGGACTGTAGGAGAACTTTTCATTGGTGAGTTGGCATAATAAGGAGCATTTAGCTTGTGTTTTTGCATATTGAATAATTTCTTATGTGGTCTGAAAGGGTACAGAAGGGAAGGAAGGTTGTTGGTTCACTGCAAGCAGTGATGAGAAATAGAGAGGTGAGTATGGATGTTAAGAAGTCACTGCATGATAGTACTGTGATCCCTACCCTGACGTATGGAAGCGAGGCGTGGACCTTGCAAGAGGGGAACAAGTCAAGAGTGAGAGCAGTGGAAATGAGTTACTTGAGGGGAGCATGTGGAGTGACGTGGAGGGACAGGTTGACGAATGAAGAAGTGAAGGAACGCTGTGGGGTAGATGTGGATGTGGTTGAGAAGATTAGAAGAAATACACTAAGGTGGTTTGGGCATGTGGAGAGAATGGAGAATGAACGACTGACTAAGAGGGTGTATGTAGGTGAGGTGGAGGGAGGGAGAGGGAGGGGTAGACCGAGGATGAGGTGAAGGGATGGAGTTGAGGTATATGAGGGAGGGGGGAGTGAGTTAGGGGGAGGGTAGTCAAATGGTGGGTGACAGATCGACTTGGAGGCGTTTTGTCTGCGGCCACCCTTTGCGGGATTAGGGCGTCGGGCTATAGATAGATAGATAGATAGGTTTTATACACACACACACACACACACACACACACAATACAGGTATATATATATATATATATATATATATATATATATATATATATATATATATATATATATATATATATATATATATATATATTGGTAGGTGGGGGCGCTTACCATCCACTCACTCTATGTAGAGCTGCTATGGGTGTCTGCCCTTTCCTCTCTTCTTTCCTTCCTCTTGTGTCTCTCTGTCCTTCATTCTTTCCTCTTCCTTCTGCCTATGGGTGACTCTACACTGAGTGACAAGCCAGATGGTTTCCTGTACACCAGGAAACCATTTACCACGCTGAGTGGTAATTGTATAACCAAATTTTGGCGCGTAGTGGTTTAGTGGGTAATTAAGGCGCTCCAATCGGATTGAGCCTGTGAAGGTTTATATCCAAGGAATGGTTCGAGTTTATTGCTCACATGATGCCACTCAGGGATGAGTGAGGCTGGTCACTCATCTTAAGTGTCAGGACCAACTTGCCTAGCTCCGGGCTCCTGCACTCCTCATAAGGCGGAATAGGATTGGATGATGGATGTATGGATGGATGTCTCTCTCTCTCTCTCTCTCTCTCTCTCTCTATTATGTGTGTGTGTGTGTGTGTGTGTGTGTGTGTGTGTGTGTGTGTGTAGTGTTTATACATACTGTATATATATATATATATATATATATATATATATATATATATATATATATATATATATATATATATATATATATATATATATATATATATATATATATATATATATATATATATATATATATATATATATATATATGTGTGTGTGTGTGTGTGTGTGTGTGTGTGTGTAGAGAGAGAGAGAGAGAGAGTGTACCTGTATACTGTTGAAAGTATAGATGTCACTGGTGTCTTCAGTACTGGGAGTCGTTGGTTCGGTGGGGCCATCAACTCCTGTTGCCGACCCCCAAAAGCTGGTGTGCAGAACCTCTATCATGAAGCCCCCATCATAGTTAATACTGTTTTGAACGTTGAGAGTCAGCTTAACTTGGGTGTTTGAAGAGGTTGTGCCGCTGGCTGATGCGATCTGCAGGAACAACTTACATATCATATACTGCATAACCTGTACATTTATGGGTGTGTTTACTGGACTCTATAATAAAAAAGATCAAGAGGCTTAGAAGCCAGGGCAGTGGATACGTGCTTTGGAATCATCATTATCATCATAATTATCATTATCATCAACGCGAGCTCTTTTTTCCTACTTTAGGATAGGGTGAGGTAGAGTTCAGAAAGAAAGTAACGAGATAGAACAATCAAGGGAGAACTGCCAATAGCATATCCAATGGAATGGGCCAGACTCTCATTCTCTCACCATTCAAGCCACGGAATCCTCGTTCTCCCTTACAGCCTTACTAGCTGCACATACTGTGTGCAGATGGTAGCCTGTCTATAAAGAAACGATAAGATATTATTTTCTTGGTATATTTTCAATTCGCTCCACTTTACTTTTCAGTTATCTCCTCCAACCCTGTTCTTCATAGAACCCCAAATCTCTCCCTCTACTGAAATAGCTCCATTTTGTTTTCCTGGTTACCAACTCACAAACTTCCGTAACAAGGGTGGCACCTGTTGGTATATCAATTCTGAATTTGCAGTTGAAACTGTTTTGAACTTCAACTAATTTTGATTATTCATTATATAAACTAAATTATCTAAATATTACCAAATATATGTGTGTAGTTGATCGCTCCCCCAGTGCTTCTTCAGAACCCAGCATATTTGACTTAGTCCAGCAGGCACGTGGCCTAACCACTTTTTAGCGGTTATAGTTTTTTTGTATTGCAGATTATGTTACTATGGGACATACAGAATAACATTATGATAGGTGTGAATATCTCACCCTTGGGGAAATTTTTGATAAATGACAAAAAAAAGATGTCTTCCCCCAATATCCCCCAAATGGCTTTATATATATATATATATATATATATATATATATATATATATATATATATATATATATATATATATATATATATATACTGAATATACTGACAGACATCAGCGATACATATTTCACATTACACATTTGGTGTGCATGTTTGTAGAAATAAATTGCTAAAGTATAATTTTAAATTCAACTTGCATTTCATTGAATAAATATGTATAGAACTGTATGTGTGTGGATTCTATCACTGGCTATCTATCACTGCAGAAGAAAATGGCGGGAATCTGAAAAGCGGCCAAATTATTGTTCCGTCATTATGCAATGTACCATACTACTATACTGGCGGCGCGCGACTCTGAGGTTGTTATTATCGTGCTCTGGCAACCTACCATTCAAAAATGCGTCCGATTTCGTGTATAATATGAGACGCATGTGATTCGTGTATAATGTGTTCGTGTATAATAATATTCGTGTATAATATATCCGTGCATAATAATATGATTTGTGTATAATATGAGACGAAGTCGGATGCACTTTTGAATGGTAGGTTGCCAGGGTAAGATAATGACAACCTCAGAGTCGTGCGCCGCGAATATAGTAATACGTTAAGCAACATTAACAGTTGTTCAGATTTCTCTTAGGAATTGGTTAGAAGAATTAAAATTTAAAATTAAGATTTATAGGTCTATACATTTCAGTCATTATACATGGAACACTATAATCTTCCTTCATACCATTTTCAAACTTCGTCCTAAGTAAAATTGTTTCAAAGACTGGAAATGTTAAGCATATTATCATATGATTGTATTTACACGTGCAGAATGGAGGTTTCCTGTATCTTCAAGTCCAGATATGGAAATGGATGTGACTACAATGCTCCACGTCCAGCTAACAAGGGTCCAGTCAGGATACAGTCTATATATAATCAACGCCAGCAAAATATACAAAGACGATCTGTTTACAGAACCTGAACAAGAATTTCCAACATTTTAAACATATCAATCAAGCACCACAAAAGCTGTCTCCAGATATACTGTACCTCCAAATCAAATCTTGCCAGATTCAAGCAACAACAAACTTCAGCTGACGATGAAGCTGGTCCATTGAAACGTTCACATCCGTCTTGGAGAGGTATGTGAAGTATCAAAAGATGACAAGCATCCTGATAGGTGGAGGCTAGCATCCATGTGCAGATCAACTCAGTCAGAGTGTGGAGGGAAACCTTATAAACTTTATCTTATCGATAAATGTCTCGCAAGGGGAGATGCATGGGAAAACGAAGTTGAATTTAGAATACAAGGTGCGCTGAATTATTTGCATGCAGCAGAAGCTCGATATCCTAAGACTGTATGAGTCATTTTTCTCACACAAAGACCTTTATCCCAAGCCTATTGCTGAAAAAGATGATGCTGAAGATTTGTCTCCAGAACACGTTATGAAAGCACACAGTGCAGACAGGTGTAAGAAATGGAACTCTGTACAGATTCACAAGAATACACTAAGCACTCTGGCTGCAAGCTTAGTAGACCACGCCTTCTGGAAACGATCTGTCATCTCTTTAGAGGTGATCTTAGAGCTAGTGCTCCAAAACTGTACTTTGCCTCCAACTGACGAATCATTTCGTGAAAACGTGTACAGAACACATCTGCAGGTGGCAATCTGACGAAGCGCCCTCGAGACTTCTTCGATCCTTGACCCAATGGATTATGGCTGGATAAATTCAGACGTTACCAACAACTTAGCCCAATATGTATTCCTTCAGATGTTTTGATAGCCTCAACAGAGTTACTGCAGCTGATTCGATGTTCCTGCCAAAGTCAATTGCCATGTAGAATACAAAGATGCACCTGCACTAGCTCTGATCTGGCATGCACTCTCTATTGTGCCTGCCGAGGTGGTGAGGATTGTCAAAATGAAAGGAGTAAGGAAGTAAGACGCCTTTTGGATCACGATGATGGAAACGACGTTGTCGAGGAAATTATTTTAGATGATGTTGAAAATGACTTGTGACTTATACATATGTACATTGTATTTTTGCTGCTGTTATGATGATATTATACACTGTATTTGAGCCTACCATGTAGATATATGTTGGAATACAGGTAATACGAAATTAACTGAGCTTTTGGACTTCAAATTAGTTTTCAGTCTAGTTCTTCTTGCATTTCCCCAAAGGTGACATTTCAACACCCACCTAAGTATCATTATGTTGTACAATACATGCCACTGATGGGGAATCAGAAAAAGAGAACTTGAACTGATAAAATAATGCATGAGCAAGAATTCAATACATCGTCAATAGTGGATTTGATTGTGGTGATCAGTTTTCGTGATTTTTTCGTCATTTTTGTTGAAATATGTCATCAAATATGTTCAAATTGTGCTTATTTTATTCCTACTGGATTTTTAACTCATGAAAACATGGATTTAGACACCAAAATCACCTTCTTATTGTAACAAGAACAAAAGTTATGACGCATATACAGAAATAAAGTTTAAATTGGTGGCCATATTGGTTTTTTTCTTGTTTTTTTCTTTTACACAAAAAAGTAATGATTTAGCATACCCGAACATGTTCTTATCTGATTCCTTGGCCAAGAAAATATAAGTTTAGACTCCAAGATCAAGTTCCTACATGAAGTAATACCCAAGATATAGGAAAGCTCAGATTTCATGGCAGCCATCTTGAACTTGTCAATTATCATAAATTTCCCCAAGGGTGCGAAATTCATCATAATGTTATTCTGTATGTCCTAGAGTAACATAATATGCAATTTAATATATATATATATATATATATATATATATATATATATATATATATATATATATATATATTCTGTGTATCTGTGTATGTGTCCTTTGCTGACCAATATTTATAATAACTCCTGAGAAGAACAAAACCTCATGTACAGTACCATGCACTCGAAGTAGCTTTCTCAGCTTACCAACGAAACAGCACTGTCAGTGGCCTGACGCAGACTGTCAGCAAGCAGGACGTAGTTATCAATACTCTGATACTGGTCACCATTAAACGTGTCCAACTTGTTGGGCACTGTGAGGAGCGAGGTTGTGGTGGAGATGTCAGCGAGGTCCTGGAACACCTGTGTGGTCACATCAGGGTCGCTTGGGTACAGGATGGGCCACACAGGACTACCAGATGCTGCCCCCACCAGGTCCTCCCCTGTGGCGTCATACGCCTCTAGGTTCGCCGTGAGTAGCACCAGCGACCCATCAGTATCACCCAATACCTGCACGTAAGAGATGTGGACTGGTTCAAGAGTTAACTAATGCCAATGTACGATTAGCACTTGGTCATAATTTTTGTTCATTTAATTGCCAGCACCAAAATGAGAAATGTAAGGTATCTATAAACTTCCCTACAGAGTACTTAAAGTGTCAGCATAAGCAACAACATAGTCCGTTTGTAGCGACACTCACCTGGACACCTGCCTCTATTGCTGGTTGAATGTTTTTTGTTCCAGAATTTGATGGTTCATGAGGAATGTACTCTGCCAATGCATTCCTTGCATCGTCGTCAGCAAGGTCATAAAGCATAGAATTGTTTGTAAATTCTTGGTTGAAGATGACAACTCCAGCCCTGGACGTTGTTGGTGCCTCAGTTTTTATGTACTGACGAAGGGAATCTCTTAGGTACTCCCAGCGTGACAATACCTGAGGGGAAACAAACAAGGCAAACAAACTGTTTGTCATCGTCCGTATCATCATCATCAATCTGACCCCTTTTTCCATCCTAAGGATGGGGTGCCATATGAGTTTGCCCAAAAAATACCTCAGTTATGGCTCAAAAGAACAGAAATCGAGTGCGTCAGGTGACAGGCCCGTAAGACATTGGTTTGGAAATATAAAAGTTGACGACCTGATTACCTACTCTTTTACTATACCTTACCTCATTCTTTTCCACATGGATAATATCTGTTTCACTTTTTCTGCTCCCATATTACATACATTACGTATTAGAATGCGGTTTCACATTACTTATTCACATATATCAGGTTGATTCACAATGTCTTCTTATTTCCATTCTGGACCCTTTCGCTTCCCTTCCCTTGTCATCCTTAGTTTTCTCTTCATTTGGACACTTAAGTTTGTCGTACCTCTGTGTGTGTGTGTGTGTGTGTGTGTGTGTGTGTGTGTGTGTGTGTGTGTGTGTGTGTGTGTGTGTGTGTGTGTGTGTGTGTGTGTGTGTGTGTGTGTGTGTACCTGCTGCCATCGCTATATTTGTGAGACATACTACACTGGGTGAGGCCGTGGGCATGAGGGTGGGTCAGTGGGTGGGTGGGTAGTGGGAAAACAAGTTCATGGGTGATAAGTCCATGAGGTGTATGGGTCCTTGGTGAGAAGAGGTCCATTAGGGAAAATAAGTCCAGTGGACGTCCCCGGGGAAACAAGCCCAAGTGAGAACATAGGCTAAACAATGAGCAGAGACAAGTCCTTTGAAGGAAATAGGTCCAGGGGGAGAAA